>NW_027077029.1:0-72056 GCF_009819655.1 Sylvia atricapilla | reverse complement strand
ATGTTCTCCACTCACCTCAGGATCAGCACCTCGGAACACCCGGCTCAGGTGACCTGCAGTGGGCAAGGGAAAAATGAACCAGATGCTTTGAGGAAACTGGAAACACCCAGAGCATTTTTAGAAGGCCATCCAAGAAGGTCTCCCAGTCCACAATTTTAAAGTTGTGCTGCTTGATCCAGCAAATGGAGGAAATGACAGACTCTGCTGCCCCAGACTCTCCCACGGAGGGAACACAACCCCTGCAGGTTCCCTTGCAAATGCTGCCCGCACAGCCCTGACTACAGACACTCCCTTTTGAGCTGAATGTATGACAGCAGCTTTACCCAAGTGGTGTCCAAATGGTATTTCTGTTTCCAAATCAACTCAGTCACAAAGAAAGAGCAGGAACACATACAAAATCAAGGTTAGGTGACACCCAGGGACAAACTCTATTTACGTGCCAGGTTGGTCAGGTAGTAGCTGGAAAAACCAATGCCATAAACAGTGCAAACTACAGCAGCGAGTTGCCCAATCATTGTGGCAACTGCTGTGCAAGTCTGCAAACTGTGGTCAAACTCTAGAAAAAAGCAAATCTCCTGTCAGTGTGCAGCTGCCCACTGACAAAAGCCTGAAGCAGCAGGAGGACGCTCCTGCACTGAGCAAGCCCAAGAGCTGCTCTGACACCCCTGAGGCCTTCCGTGCACCAAGGCAACCTTGTGATGTCCCCACGACCACGTGGCGACCGTGCCCTGACATCACAAAGCAAACGCTCTGTGATGGTCTGTGAATTGATGCCATGGATGGACTGATGTTTGTGTAGGCCTCGGCTGCGTTTTTACCTCTGTTCCCCCTGGGCTGCCTTTTCCAGCTCTTGTTTGTCCCCCTGTGCCCCTGTGTCCCCTGTGGCTGGGCTGGTCCCAGCTGGCGGCCGGGCGGAGCAGCAGTTCCAGCCCCGGGTGTCCCTGGAGCGCTGGGAGCTGCCGGTGGCCCCAGGCACTGTCCCCTGAGGAGCTGCTGAAGGACGGGGACACACAGGGGGCTGAGGGGGCTGAGGAGGCGCTGACGCTGCAGGGACGGTGACCTTGAGCTGCTGGGGGCACTGAGGGCTGTGGGGGAGCAGAGGGCCATGGTGGCACTGAGGGGACAGGGAAGTGGCACAGGCTGAGGGGGTGGCGGCTCTAAGGGGCCGGGATGGGTCAGAAGGGATGGAGTGGGGTGAGAGGACTGTGAGGGGCTGAAGAAACCAAAGGGGGCCGGGGCTTTGCCCAGGGGACGGTGGGGCTGAGGGGATGGAGGGGCCAGCAGGGAGCACAGAGGGCTCCGGGCCTGCAGCTCTGCCAGCCCTTGGCACCAATTCCAGAGGCTCCACTTTGGCCACAGCTGCCCTGCAGACCTTGAGGACAATTGCAGACTGCCGGGAGGCAGCGGGGAGAAGCTGAAGGCCACCAGCTCCAGCAGGGACCAGGGAGCTGCTGCTGCCAGCCCAGAGCCCGGCTGAGGCCGCAGGGCCGGTGGGGCAGGTGGGGCTGAGGGTGGCCTGGGCTTTGGCCGTGGGCTTGGGCCAAACTTCTTCTTCCTCACCCTCCTGGGGAGGCGCTGGGATTTGCCCTGCCCTGGCTGAAGGGCAGCTGCTGCCAAGGGAAACGTCCCGACCCTGACTCAGTGTTCCCTTTGCTTCCCACATGTCCCACCTGCTGTCCCTGCCCAGGAGAGCTGCTCTGCACGGGAGGAAGCAAGGACAGAGTGAACGGCCTGGAAGATGGGGCGGCTGGAATCCCTCAGCTTAGAGTTCTGTTTGAAGATATATGGACTTGGACACAGAGAGGAATAATGATATGGATATTTATATATGTGGGTTGCTGATTGTATAGGAATATTTCTATATGTATGTCATTATATTTATGGATGTATGCCATGTATATATGTGTGTGTATATATGCATACATGTTTGCAATTATATATGTATATATGTATGTAAGTATATGCATATATAAGTGTGCTGTTCTATGTGTGTTTAGTTCTATTTCCTATGAATACACTTGTGTAGGTATTTAGATTTATGCAGTTGTAGTTCTATAGCCTTTTAAATAGGTATATTGGTATTTCTAGAAATAAATATGTCTAGTTTTATATTTACATATGTGCATTTTCTTCTTATGTTGAGATGGTTATATCTGTATATTTTTCGATTTAAACATGTATGGAGATGTAGAGTTGTAGTAGTGTATCAACTTAGATATTGCTGGTGGGCTATTTAGATAGAAATACTGATATTTTTGTATTCCTAGTTGGGTATTAGGCTTCTAGTAATATGTAATAAATGAAGCTGTTAAAAACCTGATTGATCTTTGTGTACAGTGAGTTGTTGTAGAGGTTGGCAATAAATTAAGTTTTTCTTAACTGAAGTGGATATTTGTATATTTTTACATAATGTTGTAAAAATCTAATTAATTCTTTTTTATCCTAAATAAAGATATATAGATAAATTGATTATATAGTTGTATATTTTCAATGCAGTCTTAGGAATTTGTAATAAATGACAATTTTCATGTGAAAACAATTCTTGTGTATTTGTTGCTCAGCAGTGCAGCTGCAGCCACCTGCAAGAAATTACAATTGTCAGCTGTGATGGGTCTTTTGTGATTTGTGCTGTCCAGAGCAATGAGCAGATGTAAAGGCTGGAGGATTTTGTCCATGGAATTCTCCAGCCATGCCCAGCACATTCCCCACTTGCACTCAGGCTGGGAAAGGCAAGCAGAGATTTGGGATGGCAGCAGAGCCACATGTTGGCCAAGAACTCGCTGCAAAGGCTGCTGAGAAAACTCCGGGACTCCATGGAGCATCCAACTCCAACCAGAGACACCCAGGGAGGACAAATCCACCCCCCATGCCACGGGCAGCTCTTCAGGATGCGCTCCAAGTGTCCCTCTGAGGGTCATCCTGGAGCCCAGAAGCCAACAGGGATCCTGAGCCAGCTCTGCTGCCTTTGGCAGCACTTTGGCAAATGAGCTGCAGCAAGGGGGAGGCAGCAGTGACAGTGACTGCTGCAGGCTGGGGATGAAGGAAGGGCCATGGACACAGGTGCTGAGATGCTGCAGAATGCACAAGGATGGTGGAGAACTGGCAAGCAACAAGTTCTCACAGCCACGACAGTGATGGAAGCCCTTGGTGTGAAGTTCCCTGGAGGAACTCCCAGGGGAGCTGCTGCTCGGATCAGCAGCAGCAGAAGCCAGCAGGATCTGCTCCTTTTCCTGGCTCTGTGTGCAGGGCACAGGCTGGGATGGCCCCTGCTCCCACAGAGCCCTTGCCCATGGAGGCTGCAGGCTCAAAGCAATCCCACTGCAAAGAGAGGCTTTGCAGCTGCAGTCCAGTGCCCTTGTGTTCTGGGCTGGAATGGCTCTCATGCCAAAGCACAGTAGGTAACCAGGGCATGGGGAGGCAGAGCCTTTAGAGGGAAGGAGACATCAGGCACCCCCATGCCTCCAACTCCTTCAGCTCTCCTCTTCTGTAGAATGAGAAATAAGCAAGCTGGGGAGAGGCCCATGCAGTCTTTTGAGAAAACATGGTGCCTAACAAGTCCTGAGGGAGAAGAAAAATAGGGAGCAACCTTGCCTTGTTTTCATAGCCTGCATCTTGTGCAGAGGAGACAATGGGATGTATAGGAGGGGAGGGGGGGAATAACTGTGATAACCAAGTCTGCCAAGCTGTGTACTGATGGACTCTGTAGCAGTGAACATCACAGGTCATGCCAGGTTCTTATTCAGCATCATGACACACTGCTGCTCCATGGCAAAACTGCCTCAGTGTTGTGAAATGTGGGGTTGTGTTTTGTGTCAGGTAAGAAAAAAAGAAGGTGGCCTGTGTAGTTGTTGTGAAATGTGTGCAACGAGACCATGGGACAGTTATCCAAACGAGTTTTAATGAACAAACGGAAAAAGCATAGGAAGAGGCTTATTGGAGAAATATTTTGCATGCTTCTAAATGAATAATGGGAGTTTTAAAGTTTTCACAATGAAGGATTTAAGATTTTTTTAGACCTTTAGCATGTAGGATAGAAGAATGTGGAAGGAGTATTATTTGCTTCGATACAAATATATTACAAGCTTTGAGCTGCTTTGCAGTAAGAGGTTTTGAACTATAGTTTTAGAATATATAAAAGGAGTGGTAATCACTTAAATCAAAGAAGGGAGTGAGCTTATCCCAAGCTAAAAATTGAGGATCCTGGAAAGGAAAACTGGACTCCACCATCACAGATGTATGATCCTGGTAAGGGAAGCTAGACATCACCCTCACTGATTTACCATCCTGGAAAGGAGTACTGGAGCTCACCATAACCGATGTAGGGAAGCTAGACATCACTCTCACTGACTTACAGCCCTGGAAAGAGAAGCTGGGCCTCACCATCACTGACGTATGATTCTGGAAAAGGGAAACTGGAAATGCCCATCACTAATTTACAACCTTGGGGTATAGAAATTCAACATCACCAAGAGGAACCTATCACAATGAGGTCTAGAAATCAGACTTCACCAAGAGAAACTACAGGAGGAAACCACAAAAAAAAAACCTGCTGAGAAGTGCTTATGAAGTTGCTCAAAAAATACCAGCAAAAATCAGCACCCAACCTGCAGCAGGAGGGGAAACCCCCACTGTACCCAGTGTGCTGCTTTGTTCACATTTTCTCACTTGAATTAATGAATTATTAAATTGATTGTTGCTTGATCTATTGGCTGAGTCAAGCTCTTTTTTTTTACACTGTGGAGAAAATCAGCTTAATTTTGTGTAAGTTTAAGTAGATGTGGTGAGAAACAGTAGCATGGGTTAAAACAGGTTTTCTAACCTCATTATCCACAGGAAATTTTGTGTTGTGTTTTCTTCATTGTATGCACAACATTTTTGAGTTGTTCTGTATCCTACAGGGAGGTATCCACTAATGACTAAAAAAAAAAAAGGGATTATGGCATTCATTCTCTTTTAACACATATTTGCACTAAGCTGTAGCTTCAACTTAGTAAGGAAAAGGATAGATTTTCTTTAGTTGTGCAGTGTGGAATAAATGGTGTAGGAACAGCCACAATCCAAGCTGTAAGGACAGAGTGTTCTTGGTCTTACCAGGACATTGTGGACAAGAAAGCCCCACAATCTTCATGATTCACCTCTTAGGGTAAAACCAGAATGGTTCCTGGTGTCCAACTTACAGGGGATGGAAATAACAAATGTCCCTGGGCTGGGGCAGAAGCCTGGGAGTCAAAGGCCTGGAAGAAGACACCTGGCAAAGCCAGCCCAAGGGGCAGGCAGGCTTTTGGCTCAAGGCAAGAGGGAGCCTGTGCTGCCAGCACGGGAAGGGACTCCAGGCACAGGAGCTGGCCGGCGGCAGGAGCAGCTCCTGCTGTCACTGCCAGGGAAGGACTGGCAGCACGCAGGAGCAGCGGGCACACTGCTGATGGACAGCTGGCAAGTTGGAGCGGGCCAGCCGAGGAACAAGAGAGGTGCTGCTGGTTGGAAAAGTCGTTTGTGACATGGCTGGATCAGTCTCACCAATGTCAGTGTTACAGTCCGTGCCATCATGCCAAATGCCTTCCACCACAAAGACCCCATGTGCCAAGCAGAAGCAGCAGCAGCCCTGATACAATGCATTCTATTCCTAAATCATCCAACCAGCTACAAACACGATGCTATTCCTGTCTTTTTGCCCTTATCCTGGTCTAAAAGAGTTGTGGGACAATGGGGTCATTTCTTACACAAGGCCTACACCTACAGCCTGTCTATTCTGTCCAGCAATGTCAGCAATGCTCTGGTATGTTTATGTCATGTCTAAGACAGTTAACTTAGTAAAAGGTAATGCTACTGAACTTTAAACTGGACTTTGAGCCTTTCTATCAACTAATACAGTCTCTTATTTTCTTAAGACACTTAAGGCATATTTTTATTCAATTTTACTCATAAATTTACTCTTATTTTACTTACTGAAATAAAACTTACATTCCAACTTCATGTCTGTGTGACTTCATGTATCTCCAAGGGTTTCAAACCAAACTTTGTATTCTTTTCTCCCTCTCAGCCTGTGTGCACGGAGTCCTGGGAGATTTCTATCTGCTTTCCAACAGGGCTCGGACATGACTCCATGGGTCCCTTCTCTCCTCATCCCAGGTCTCCACAAAGTGCAGGTGGTTTCCAGCTGTGACCTCCTGTCCAATGGAGAATCCCTGCATCCCACAGGTATGGCTACAACGGGTGGGATTTCATCTCCTTCCAGCTGGGATCCGGGAGCTTTGCAGTGTCCCATGGTGCCACTGGATCACCCAGAGGTGCTGGGAATCCAAAGGGATCATGGTGGAGCAGATGAAGCTTTACCTGGACACACCTCTGTGGAAGAGAACCAAAAAGACATTAGATATGGTTGGGAGGCTCTGGAGCACAAAGGTGGGTGTGGGAGGGGAAGGGGAATTCCTACGGGAATGTGGCATTCAGAAATGGGGAGACTTGGGAATGCAGGAATTCCTGGAGAATTTCCATGGCTGGAGCTCACTCTCATCCCAGTCAAGTGAGAATTCCATGGATGGATCTCCCCCACTACCCACTGCCATGGGAATTCCATGGGGAAGTGATTTGAATCGATGACCAATCCAATGAAATCAGTGAGATGAGAAGCAAGCACTGCTGGAATTCCATGGGCCATAAATGCCAATCCTTTCCCCAGGCCGGCTCTGCTGTGCCCGTGGCAGCACCAGGGGAGTGCCCTGTCCCTGCCCTGAGCCCAGCACGAGCCTTTCCTTGGCTGTTCTCTGCCCTGCCCGGGGCAGGAGGGCACTGCCCCAGCGGCTTTGGTGGCCCCTGGCACCCGGCCGGGCTCCAGCCCCTGCAGGTGGCTCCTTGGGAATGTTCCAGAGCAAAGCTTAAAGCCAACAACAGTTTCTGGAGAGGATTGTTCCCCCTTGGCCTGTGCTGGGAGCCCAAGGGCAACAGCCCGGGCACAACAGCCCAGAGTGCTGGAGCTCAGAGTCCCTGGGCCAGGCCGTGTGTCCCTCAGCTGTCCCCTGTCCCTTGGCTTTGTGGGGCTGGGGGTGGCAGCAGGACCTGAGGCAGCCCTGGGGAAGAAGAACCCCAAGCCCCAGTTCCCCCAGGGGGGCCCAGGTCACTCCCAGTATGGGCCCTTTTGTTAGGATAGGGTTAATAATTTCTGTTGCCACAAAGCTGGGGAATAGAACCTCAGCTTCACTGCAACCAGGATGTTGCTCCCATTGTTCCAACCAAATCAAGTATAACCTTGCCTGGGTAATCGGGATGGGGGGAGAAAGGAAAGGTTGGGACAATTTGTACTTGGAAATAAAGCTATCCCTTACCAGGTCGGACGAAACTGTACCTAATCATCATAAGATAAATATAATTGTAATGATTGTTGGTAGCTGAACATAATTATTATCTCAAACTAGAATCATGAGAATCACAGAAGAAAATATTCACCAAAACTCATGCTTGGGTATATACAATAGAACAATGGAGGTTAATGTTTAACATAGAGTTGTGTAACAGAGGGGTATAATATTGGGGTCTTCTTGAACCCTCGTCAGAGTTGGATTTGGGCTTGTACCCCGACTCCCAAAGCTCTCATCAATAAAGCACCCACATAATCATCTGTGATTATGCATTTTCCTTGCAAACACTTTGGCTCCCAGTTACCCCCAGTGTGATCCCAGTCACTTTCATTTATATTCAGTGTGATCCCAGTGTCATCCCAGTCACTCCCAGTATGAACCCAATATGATCCCAGCATGGACCCAGGTGTTCAAATTCACCCCTACTATAGTTCCAGGCATTCCCGGTATGGTTCCAGTTACTCCCAGTATGATCTCAGTGACTCCATGATACTCCCAGTATTATTCCCGTAACTTCCTTTATGGTTGCTCTGTGATCCCAGTCACTCCTTATCTCTTCCAGTAAATCCCAGTTACCCCCAGTGTGTTTCCACTCACTCCCAGTTTCTCCCAGTAACTTCCAACATGATTCCTGTTGCACATAGCCACTCCAAGTCACCTCCTGCATAATTCCAGTCCCCTCCCTGTATATCCCAGTTTCCCCAACATGGTCCCAGTTGCCCAAAGCCTGCTCCTAGTCACTTTCAGTATGACCCCAGTCACTCTCAGTGTGGTGCCAGTTCCTCCCTGTACAATCCCATTTGTCCCCAGCAAGGTCCTATTTCCTCCCAGTGTAATCCCAGTTACATAGATCCAGTCACTTCCAGTATGATCCTGTTCTGATGCCAGAACCCAAACCCTAACCCTAGCCGTAACCCAAACCCAAACCCTAGACCGAAACCTAACTCAAACCCGAGACCTAACCCTAACCCTAACCCTAGACATAATCCTAAGCCTAAACCTAACCCTAAACCTAAGCCTAGACCTAACCCTAGACCTAAGCCTAAGCCTAACCCTAGACCTAACTCTAACCCTAAACCGAAGCCTAGACCTAACCCTAACATTAACCCTAACCCTAGACCTAACCCTAGACCTAAGCCTAAGCCTAAGACTAACCCTGACCCGAACCAGAACCTTAGACCTAACCCAAACCCTAACCGTAAACCTAACCCTAACCCTAGACCTAACCCTAGACCTAAGCCTATGTGTAACCCTAAACCTAAGCCTAGACCTAACCCTAACCCTAAACCTAACCATAGACCTAAGCCTAAGCGTAACCCTAAACCTAAGCCTAGACCTAACCCTAAACCTAACCCTAGACCTAAGCCTAAGCCTAAGCCTAACCCTAACCCTAGACCTAACCCTAACCCTAGCCCTAACCCAAATCCTAACCTTAAGCCTAGCCCTAACCTTAACCCCTAACCCCAGCCCAGTTCCCCCCAGTGGGGTCTCAGTTGCTTCCAGTTCCTCCCAGTCTGATCCCAGTTGCCCGTAGTGGCCCCTAGCAGACACCAAATCATCCCAAGTATGATCCCAGTAAGAGTCCACAATGATCCCAGTGTCACCCAGAATGGTCCCACTGAATACCAGTCTCTCTCAAAAGTGGGGCTGGGAGCCCCAAAACGGGCTGGAACACCCAGACCCCTCCCCGTGCACCTGGGCACCCAAAGAATGGGACTGCAACCTCCAGAGACCCCTCCCCTTGCACCAGGGAACCCCCAGGACACCGGGGCAAAGATCTCCAGGGGACTACGGAACGACAGACACCAACAGAGCATCCCCTGGGACAGGACAACGGACATCGGCAGAGAATTCCCCCAGGGCACCGATGACGGAAACGGCACCGGGGCGAGGAGGATGGAGCCCACCCCGGCCGTCCACTGGGCCAAGGAGGACGCAGTAGCCCCTCCGGTGTCCCCCGGCACTGCACTCGGAGCCGGGCAGTGCCGCTCCACGCCGGAGCCCCGGGACCGCCTGTGCTCCTCAGTGCCGCCAGCGGCCCGGGCCAGGGGAAGGACAGACACCCTCAGGAGAGACCGACACCAGCCCCGGCTCAACAAAGGGAAGGACCGAGAACCGCTGGGGCAGCGAGGGACCGCGCCAGCCCCCCCAAATCGGAGGGGCTCAGCCACCAACCCTGGCTCAGCAAAGGTGAGGACAAAGTAAAAGTGTCAAAAAACACGTCAAAAACACATCAAAAACACATCCAGCATTGGGATCTTGGCTTACCCAATGAGTCACTCTCGATCCAAACAAATCACCAAGCCCCCAGCCCGGGTGCAGTATTGCAGTAGGATGCAAAATAAAGATGCTTGACTCCAGTCAGAAGGCAGTAGAAATCAGAAGATTTTACTTACAATTCATTTAGCTCTTTTATAACACGGTGCACTAAGGAGACACATTATTGGTCCATAGGACTGACACCACTCCCACTGGCTAAATAACAGAAATAGCAAACAACACCTGTTGTTATGGGAAAGAAACATTGTCTCCACAAGGTTGTTTTGGGAAAAAGAAAACTGTTGAAAAGTTTCCCTTGGGAAGAGCCAGCAACTGTCAGGCTCTGGAGGGACTGGGTCTTCTCCGTCCCTTTTCACCATGCTGGGATTGGGATCCTTTTCTTCTCCCTCCTCCAGCTACGGAGGGGTCGGGCTTCACTCCCACCTGCCACCCCTATTGGGTGTAGGCCGGGCCATGCCGTCCTCAGCCCCGTCATCGGGGGGATCCGGGCTCTTCTCCGTCCTCCCTCTAAGGAGCTGCTGGGTCTACTCCAAGCCTCCAGCCCTATTGGATGGTGGCTGGGCTGCCTGGGTCCTCCTCCGTGATGGAGGGGCCAGGGCGTCTCTATCCTCGTTCCCCGTGGGGATGAGGGCATCAGGTCATCCCTGCCCTCCTCCCTTTATGGGGGGCCGGGGGAAGCCGGCTCATCTCTGTTCCTGCTTACCTTACTGTGGGCGGAGGAGTGGAGCGGAGTCTGTGGTGGGGTCTCCACAGCCCTCGTTGTTGCTCTTTAGCTAGGAACATTTTTTTCTGTGGGAATTAGGAGAGTCAGGTCATGTCCATCCTCCTCCTCTGCAATGGATGGGCGCTGGGTGGTTTCTGCTCGTGCTTACCTTAGTGCAGGTGAAAGGTGGACCTTGTGGAGCGGAGTTTCTCTGGTGGGGCCTCCACACCCTTCGCTGTTGCTCTTCGGCTAGGATCAAGGCATTCTGTGGGGAGAAGGGTGGGCAGGTCATGTCCATCCTCCTCCCCTTACGATAGGGCCCAGATGGTCTCCTTTCATGCTCACCTTGGTGCTGGGCTGGAGGTGGTCTTGGTGGAGCGGAGTTTCTGCTGGGGTCTCCGCACCCTCGTTGTTGTAACTTGGCTGGGACCAAGGTTTTCTGTGGGAACGAGGGGATCAGGTCATGTCCATCCTCCTCCCCTTAGTGGGGTGCTCACCTCGGTGGTGGGCTGGAGGTGGTCTCTGTGCAGCGGAGTCTGTGGTGGGGTCTCCGCAGCCATTGTTGGCGGGCGGAAAAGCGCGGAGTGAAAGGGAGCAGAGTAAAGAGGGGAGGAGAGGGGAGGGGTAAAAGGAGATGGGAAGGGCAGGGAGAAGTGGAGAGGAGGGGAGGTGAGAGGGATGGAAGGGGAGAGGAGGGCAAAGGAATGGGAGGGGAGGGTAAAAGAGGGAGAGGGGAGGGGGACGTGAGGGGAGAGGAGAACAAGGGGATTGGAGGGGAAGGGAGGAGTGGAGAGGAGCAGAGGGGAGTGGGATGGAAGAGGGGGATGGATGGGGAGGAAGCGGAGGACAGGAGAGGAGGTTGGGAGGGGAGGGGGATGGAAGGGAGGGGAATGAAGAAGAGGGGAGGGAAGGGGAAGAGAGGGGAGAAGAGGGGAAGGGAAGGGAAGGGAAGGGAAGGGAAGGGAAGGGAAGGGAAGGGAAGGGAAGGGAAGGGAAGGGAAGGGAAGGGAAGGAAGGGAAGGGAAGGGAAGGGAAGGGAAGGGAAGGGAAGGGAAGGGAAGGGAAGGGAAGGGAAGGGAAGGGAAGGGAAGGGAAGGGAAGGGAAGGGAAGGGAAGGGAAGGAGCTGCGCAGAGCAGAGAGAAGCAGAGTGTAGGGGAGAGGAGCAAAGAGAAGAGGAAAGGACAGGAAAGGACAGGACGAGACCGCAGCTGCACAGAGCGGAGAGGATGGGACAGGAGAGGACAGGAGCTGTGGGCAGAGCAGAGAGCATTGAAAGGATTGGAAAGGACTGGCATGAGAGGTCCAGTACAGGAGGGACATGATAGTAACAGGAGCAGAGTGCAGCTGTCAGCTGCAGAGCAGAGAGGAGAGAGGAGCTCAGCGAAGAGGAGCAGACAGGACAGGACACAACAGGAGAGGACAGGAGCAGAGAGGAGAAGAGCGAAGCAGAGAGGATTGGAGAGGAGCGGAGCTGCGCAGGGAGCAGAGGAGAGGAGAGGACAGGAGGGGACAGAACAGGACAGCAAGGAGTGAAGTGAGAGGAGAGAGAGAGGAGGAGAGGAGAGGACGAGGAAGGAGAGGAGGAGAGGAGAGGAGAGGAGGAGAGGGAGAGGAGAGGAGAGGAGAGGAGAGGAAGAGGAGAGGGAAGGAGAGGAGAGGAGGGAGGGGAGGAGGGGAGGGGAGGGAGGGGAGGGGAGGGAGGGAGGGAGGGGAGGGGAGGGGGGGGAGGGCAGGGGAGGGCGAAGGGGAAGGGAAGGGGAGGGAAGGGGAGGGAAGGGGAGGGAGGGAGGGAAGGATAGGAAAAGGAAGGAGAAGGGATTGGAGGGGTGGGTGATGGAAGGGGACAGGGACAGAAGGGAAGGGGTGGGGAAGGGAACTGGAAGGGAGGGGAGGGTAGGAGAGGATGGGATAAGAGGGTTGGAGGGGAGGAGAGGGGAGGGTGAAGGCAGGTGAGGAGAAAGGATGGAGGAAGAGGGGAGGGGAGAGAGTGGGATGGAAGGAAAGGGGTGGGGAAGGGAAGGAGAAGGGAGGTGAGGGTAGCAAAGGAGGGGATGAGAGGGTTGGAGGGGAGGAGAGGAGGGGAGAGAGGAGGGGGAAGGGAGGGGAGGAGAAGGGAGAGGGGAGAGAAGGAGATGGGAGGCAAAGGGAGAGAGCAGAGGGAAGGGGAGGGGAGGAGAGGGGAGGGGAAGGGCGGAGAGGAGAGGGGAGGAGCTGAGCGCAGAGGAGCTCAGCGGAGCTAAGCAGAGCCGCTCGGAGCTCCGTGGGTCTCCACCCGCTCCGTTCCGCTGCCGCCGCTGCTCACAGCCACTTTCCAATTCCTGGCCACGCCCCACTGCCCTTGGCGACAGCCAATGGGCATCGAGAAACAGCCTGAGGGGCGGAGCAAGGCACATTCCACACTGTGAACAAACAGAGGGGGCGTGCCCAGAACGTGACCGAGCAATCTGATTGGTCAGAGGCTGTGGGTTTGGGAAGGGGCGGGGCTCGGGCCTGGGCAGGGGGTGGGGCCAGGGTCAGACCGGGATTTTGGCAGCAGCTCCAGGTGCTCCCAGTCCCTCTCCAGCTCTCCTGGAGCCCCTTTAGGTCCTGCCAGGGGCTCTGAGCTCTCCCTGGATCCTTCCCTTCTCCAGCTGAACATTCCCAGCTCTCCCAGCCTGGCTCCAGAGGGCTCCAGTTCCTCTGGGCTGGCCCCGGCAGCTCCCCATCCTGCAGGTGGGGTCCCAGCTCTGCAGGTGGGGTCTCACCTGAGCGGGGCCCAGGGGCAGAATCCCCCCGGAGCTGCTGCCCACGCTGAGGGGCAGCCCAGGGCCCCTTTGGCCTCATGTCCAGCCTCTCACCCACCCACACGCTGCCCATTGCCAGAGCTGCGGAGGGGATATCAATTACACCAAATCAACAATCTCACCGTGCTTCTTTTATTTTTTAACTTGGCCGCGGTCACTCTCAGGTTCTGATGTTTTAAAATCGCAGTTCTTTTGCAAGGTGAAGGCGGGAAGATCCCTGCAGGGGCAAAAAAAAAGACTGAAAACCTGCAGAAATCAGCCGTGGGAAAAGGGCTCCAGGAACTTTGTGATGCTTTGGGGGAATTTCAGCCTTTGGCATTGCTTACAGGTGCACCTAGAGGGGCCAAAATACAATGGGGACGAGTCTCTGGGTGTCCAAGCCCCATTCCAGGGGTGCCAAGGCAGCTCCTTCGGCATTCCTGTCGGGATAGTGGCTCTGGAGCAGGGCAATCCCCTCCTGGCTGGAAAATCAACTGAGGAGATCGAGAGAAGCTTGGCAAAGGGAGTTCAAGGCTTTGGTGGCCGGGATCCCCAAATCCCAGCGGAGACGGCCACGGGTCCCTGTGGGACTCCGGATCTGGGTGGCAGCGGGAACGGGGCCGGGGCCGTGCCAGGGAGGCACTGGGATGGTGCCGGCCCAGCTGAGGGGTGCCCCCGCCTTCCCCGCTGGATTCCTGCTGGAAACCCTCGCTGGCAGCACCCGGAGAGACTTCCCGGCGCCTCCTCCGGTTCCCGTCCTCACCGGGAAGGTCCGCCTCACGCCGGGGCACCAGCGGGAGATCTCCGCCCTCCTGGCCGGGGGGGATGCTCCGGACGGTGCCCGTCCTTCCTCCGGTCCCGGCTGAGGGGCACAGGCGGTCCCGGGGCTCCGGCATGGAGTGGACACTGCGTGCTGAGAGGGAGGGGGACAGGGATCGGGAAGGGCTGAGGGAACGGCGTGAACAAAGAGCAGCCGGGATGCAGGAGCGGAGAGGGCTGAGGGAACGGAGTGAGGGAGCGGGAAAGGCGAGGGAAGCAGGAAAGGCTGAGGGAGCGGGAAGGGCTCAGGGAGCAGGAAGGGCTCAGGGAGCGGGAAGAGCTCAGGGAAGGACCGAGCCCGGCTGCGCTGAGGGAGCGGCGGCGGCTCCTGATAGGACCCGCCCGCGCCGCCAACTCTCACGAGAACTCCAGGAACGGAGCGGCCCAATCTGGCTCAGGGGGCATGGCCCCGCCCTGAGCCTTCGAGTGATGGCCATGCCCACGAGGGGGCGGGCAAAGAAATGAGCGCGGGCAGCGCAAAAGTGGGGCTGGGAGCCCCAAAAATGGAGGGGAAGAGAGGGGAGAGGATCCACACACCCCCACTACCTTTCCAGTGGATCCCGGTGTGGTCCCAGTCACCCCCTGCATGGTCTCAGACACTCCCAGTATATCCCAGTTTCCCTGAACATTCCCATAGTCATTGCCAGGCACTCTAGTTCCCTCAGCACAGTTCAGTTGCCCCCAGTGTTATCCCAGTCACTGCCAGTACATCCCAGTTGTCACCAGTATGCATCCTGTCATTCCCAGTTGCTCCCGGGTCCTTCCCACTGTATCCCCAGTAGGCTCCAGCATGGGCCTGGTAGCTCCCAGTAACCCCCAGTCAGGGTCCAGTCACGCCCACTATAATCCCAGTATCATTGTAGCCACTGCCAGTATGATCCCACTCACTTGTAGTCTAATTGCAGTCAGTCCCAGTCACTTCCAGTATGATGCCAGTGTGATCCCAGTTGCTCCCTGTCAATGCCAGCATGATCCCAGTAGCCTCCAGTGTGATCCTCGTGGCTCCCAGTATATCCCAGTCACCCCCAGCATGTTCCCAGTCACTCCCAGTTCCTTCCAGTTGCTTTCAGTGTGATTCCAGTTGCTCACAGCCACTCTCAGTCAATCCCAGTATGATTCCAGTCTCCCTCAGTGTGATCCCAGTCTCACCCAGCAGGGATCCAGCTGCTCCCACTGTGATGACAGTATGATGCCACTTGCTGCCAGAATAGTTGCAGTTGTTCCCAGTTCGTCCCAGTATGATCCCAGTTGTTCCTAGAGTAGTCCCAGTCCATCTCAGTATGGTCCCCAGCATGATCCCAGCTGTTCCCAGTGTAGTTCCAGTCCTCCCAGTATGGTCACAGACACTCCCAGTATATCTCAGTTACCCCAGTAAAGTTCTGGTTACCTCAGAATGATCTCAGTCTTTCCCAGTTACTCCCAGTTGCCTCCAGCATGATCCCAGTTCCTGGCAGTTTCCCTGTGTGTGGTCCCAGAATGATCCCAGTATGGTCCCATTTTCCCCAGTTGTGGTCTCATTCCCCTCAGCATGATTCCAGTACCTTCCAGTTGATCCCAGTTGCTCCCAATGTGTCCACACTTTCCTCCCAGCATGGGCCCGGTAGCTCCCAGTAAGCCCCAGTCAGGATCCATTCACACCTGCTGTAATCCCAGTCACTCCCAGGATGATCCCAGTGGCTCCCAGGATGATCCCAGCTGCACCCAGTCACCTCCAGTTTCCTTCCAGTCACCCCCAGTATGACCCCAGTCACTCTCAGACACTCCCAGGATGTTTCCAGTCATGCCCAGAGTGACTCCCTGTCACTCCCAGTGTGGGCCCAGTTGCTCCCAGTCACCTCCAGCATGGTTCCAGTCACAGCCAGCACCTTTGCTGTCACTCCCAATCTGGTTCCAGTTGGATCCCAGTGTGATCCCAGCATGGGAACAGCTGCTCCCATTATCATCCAGTGTGGTTCCAGTTGTTTCCATTTATTCCCACTGTGGTTTCAGTCTCTCCCAGTGTATCCCAGTTGCTCCCAGTGTGTTCCCAGTCACTCCCAGTTGTCCCCAGTTTCTTTGAGCCTGGTCCTAGTTGCTCCCAGCCACTCCCAGTCGCCCTCAGTGCAGTCCCAGTTGCTGCCAGCATGATCCAGTATGATCCCAGTCTCCCTCAGTATGGGCCCAGCCTCTCCCACTGTGATCCCAGTAAGATCCCAGTTGCCCTCAGCATGGTTCCAGTTGCTCCCTGTTCCTCCCAGTGTGATTCCAGTTGCACCCAGTTGCCCCTAGTATAGTCCCAGTCACTCCCCATGGGAATCCCAGTTCTTCCCAGCATGGTCCCAGTCATGCCCAGTTGCCCCCAGTGTGACCCAGTCACTCCTACTCACTCCCAGTTGCCCCCAGCATGTTCCCCGTTGTTCCCAGTGTATTCCCAGTCATCTCCAGTATGGTTACAGACATCCCCAGTATATCCCAGCTGCCCTGAGCATGTCCCTAGTCATTCCCCAACACTCCCAGTGATCCCAATAAGGTGCTTGTTATCCCAGTATGATTGCAGTCACACCCAGTATATCCCAGTGTCCTCCAGCATGCACCCAGTCATTCCCAGTTCCACCAATTTGCTTGCAGCATGAACCCAGTTTCTCCCAGTTGCTCCCAGTAGTCCAAAGTGTGATCCCAGTTGGTCCCTTCTGACAACAACATGAGCCCAGTAACCTCCAGTATGATCCTAGTCACACACCAGCATTCCCAGTATAGTCCCAGTATAATCCCAGTTAGTTCCAATCACTCCCAGTATGGTCCCAGTTGCCTCCAGCTAGATCAACCCAGTGAGTCCCAGTAGGATGCCATTTGCCCCCAGTTGCTCCCAGTCACCCCCAGTATGGAAAATGATGTGCAGGGTGTGTTCCCAGTCCCTCTCAGCTACTCCCAGTGTTAGTCCTGTCACTCCCAATACGATCCAAAGATGAGCCCAGTGTGGTCCCAGTCGCTGCCAGTATAAACCAGTTGCCCCCACATGGTTCCAGTTGCTCCCTTTCACCCTCACTTTTGTTCCAGTCACTCCCAGTCTCTCCCAGTGTACCCCAATTTCTTCCAGCATGATCCCATTTGCTCACAACCACTCCAGTTAGCTTCAGTGTAGTCACAACTCCCTACCAGTGTGATCCCAGTCACCTCCTGCATGACCCCAGTTCATCCCAGTATAAGCCCAGTTGCTTCCAATCACCTCCAGCATGGACCCAGTCAGTCCCAGTTCCTCCCAGTTGCCCTTAGCATGATCCCAGTTGGTCACAGCTGCTCCTGGTTACCCTCAGCATGATCCCAGTCACTCCCAGTGTATCCCATTTGCCCACAACATGGTCTCAATTGCCCCTCGCAATCTTCTACTCCCTCCCAGTATGATCCCAGTACAGCCCAGTCACTCCCAGTGATGCCACTCCTGGGATCCCCCACCCCTCTCTGCGTTCCCCCCATCCCGGATCTCTATCGCTGCTCCTGAGGGAGGAGGAGGAGGGATTAAAGAGGGGGGATGAAGAAAGAGAGAGAGAAGGGATGGAAGCTGGAGAAGGAGGTGGGGTTAGGGAGGAGGAGGAGGAGGGATGGAAGAGGATGAGTGGGAGGAAGAGGAAGAGGAGGGACAAAGGAGGATCAGGGAAAGGAGAAGGAGCCACGAGGTCGAGCACTCCCTGAATTCACAGCCCCCCACCCATGGGATCATCACCCCCCATCCCACAGGTGATGGGGAGGGGGAGCTGGGCCCAGATATCCTGGGGGGTCCCTGGGATGGGTTTTTGGGGGGGATGTTTGGAGAATGAAGAACTCCAAAGCTGAGTGGGAAATACCCCTTTGGGGGGGGACACTGGGGGGTCCCAGTGGCAGCTGCTGGCAGAGGTAGCCTGGAGGAGCAGAGCCCTGTGTCCCCCAGGAGCCCAAAGTGGGGAGCCCAGAGAGGGGGGAGAGCTGCCATTGGGGGGACCCTCAACAGCCTGGAGAGGGGCAGGGGGGACTCCTTGGACCCCCTGCACCCCAAAGCAGATAATAAGGGGAGAAGGGACCCTGGGACCCCAAAACCCCGAATTTTCCTAAGTGGGAAGATGGAAATAGGGGGAAACTTTTCTGATTCCTGGGATGCCCAGCAGCCTGGGAAGGGCAGGGACCGAGTGGACGGGGGACCCCCAATAAAAGTGGGACCCCCAGCAGCTGGGACATGGGGGAACCCCCAAACACCAAAGAGGAGAGACCAGAAAATGGGAACTCGACCCCAGATGGGCAGTGACTTCTAGAGATGGACTTCGGCATGGGGACCTTCAAACTCTACGTGTTTCTCCACTGTTTTTCCCGTAACCAGAATTTCTCATTCCCAAAGCTTGGCAAGATGGAGAAGGAGACTGTGAGGAAGAGGAAGATGCCCCGCCACAGCCAGGCAGGTGAGGAGGAAGTCAGTGCCCCTTTCCCCCTCTGTTCTCCTCCATCTCCCAGCCCAGCATGGCCCCCGGCTGCAGGACAACCCTGCTGCCGATGCCGTCCTGCCGGGGATGCACTGGGGGGTTCTCCTTCCCCTTCCCTGTGGCATGGAGACAAATCCCATCCTCTCCTTCTTCCTCTCCCAGACAAGGAGCTGAGAATGGAGACCAGAGAGGACAAATCCCCAGGGCAGAACCTCGTGGAAGAGGCTGTTTTGAGCAGCTCCACACCACAGGAATCCAACAGAAAGAAAAAGACCCAGAGATCCTGCAGGAGGAGGGGCTCCAATCCCATCCCAGGGTGCTCTGAGGAGGAAAGACCCGCCCTGAGCTGGGAAGGTGGACAGAGCTTCAGCTGGGGCTCGGAGCTGGTGGTCCATGAGCAGCTTGATGATGGGGAGAAGCCCTACAAGTGTTTGGAGTGTGGGAAGGGCTTTAGGAAGAATTCCCACCTAATCCAGCACCAGCGGATCCACACTGGGGAGAGGCCCTACAATTGTCCCGAGTGTGGGAAGAGGTTTCAGACCAGCTCCAATCTCCTACACCACCAGCAGATTCACAGAGAGCAGAGGACCTTCTGCTGCCCCGACTGCAGGAAGGGCTTCAAGCACAACTCCACCCTCGTCACCCACCGGCGCATCCACACTGGGGATAGGCCCTACGAGTGTCCCCAGTGTGGGAAGAGCTTCTCAGACAGCTCTAACTTGACCAGACATCAATGGAGGCCCTGGTAAGGGAAGCCCTGAGATTGCCCCAACTGTGGGAAAAGCTTCATGTGAGTCTCCAACTCCATCCCCCATCAAAGGACCCACATTGGTCAGAGCCCTGGTGACCCACATTCACTGTGATCCACGCTGGGAAGACATTTGTCCCTTTCCCTGCCCCTGGCAATGGTGTGAAGTGGGATTGAAAACCTGAGGGTCTGGCCATTGCCCTGTCATTGTATTTGATCCCATCTCAGGTCATAGCCAGGGGCAGGAAAGGAACTCTCTCTCTCCCCCAAAGAGAAAATTTTCCTTCCCAGGCAGGAGGAAATACATAGCTGGG
The DNA here is from genome assembly GCF_009819655.1 of Sylvia atricapilla. Classification (NCBI taxonomy): domain Eukaryota; kingdom Metazoa; phylum Chordata; class Aves; order Passeriformes; family Sylviidae; genus Sylvia; species Sylvia atricapilla. The sequence goes on along the minus strand of NW_027077029.1, from coordinate 52,647 downwards.
AAGAGCCAGTTGGTAACTGGTTGTAATTTTCCCTGTATATTGTTTGTCTTATCCCCTCTGTTATCACTCTTGTTTCTGTTCCTGTTTGTTCTTATCTTGTTCTGTTCCCAGTAAATTGTTCTTATCCCAGCCTGGGATCTTTGCCTTTTGTACTTTCAGTGCCAGGCTGGAGGGCAGCGAGGGGCAGCACGGTTTTAGCAGGAGCAGGAAATTGGGGAATCCCATTCCTAAAGCCCGGCCCGTGGAAACCGAGCATCACAGCTGGGGCCAGCCCTGGCTGCCCTGGGAACAGCCTTGGGAGCAGGGCCCTGGCTGGGGGCTGTGGGAACCTCTTCCCTCTGGTGCCCAGGGACAGGAGTGCAGGGAACGGCTGGAGCTGAGTCGGGGCAGGTTTGGGTTGGGTCTGAGGAAAAGGTTTTTCCCCCAGAGGCTGCTGGGGCACTGACCAGGCTCCCAGGGAAGGGTCCCAGCTCCAGGGCTCTCTGAGCTCCAGCAGCGTTTGGACACCGCTGCCAGGCCCAGGCTGGGATTGTTGGGGTGTCCTGTGCAGGGCCAGCAGTTGGACTCCAGGATCCTGATGGCTCCCTCCCAACTCAGCCAATTCTGTGCTTCTGGGATCCCCTGGCCCTGGGAATGGGACTGCAAATGGTTGCCCTGGCAAGGGACTCTGGCTCCAGGCCTGAGCTGGGATGGTCAAGAGCCCTGTGCTCAGAGGCAGTCCCAGCCATGCCATGGGGACATCCCAGGGCACCTTGGGCTGCAGTGGCACCCATCTGTCACAGGCACTCACGGGGGCTCCACGGTGACATGCCAGGAGTCCCCAGGCTGCCAAAGAGCCGGGATGTCCCAGACACTCACAGGGCTTCCTGTCATGGGCAGAGTGGGAGCTTCAGGCCAAAGCTTCATTTCTTCATTGGAGAAACTCCTGCTGAGTCATGAGGTGGAGAAATGACACCCAACAGCCACCATGGATCCTCAAACCTCTCCAAGGATGCCTAGACTTTTAAAATTCCATCTAAGAGAGGAGACTGGGAACACCTGGATCCAATCTTAGCCATAGACTTTTTGAAAACGTTTATGGTGTAAAGATTGGGTGACTAGGTGGACTTGAACCAGAATGCAACTTGTCCCCAACAGGATTAATGATATATTTCTATAACCACAACCATGACTGACTCTGTGAGGATTAGCCAAACATTCTCTTTATACGACTAAGATAATTTTTTAAGAAGTTATTTTACTCCACAAATATGGCAGTTATAACAACATTAAGAATATATTGCTGTACACTGCTGAGCCGTGCAAGGTCTAAAGGTCACCTGTGCCCCCCTGGCTCTGGCAGCCCCTGGGGCAGGGGGGAAAGGCCAGAGAAGGGGCTGGCTTTGGCTGCTGGATGTGGGCTCCAGCAGAGACAAGGAGGAGTCAAGGGAGTGGATGGAGCCCAGTGAGCAGCCCCTTGTCCCCATGCAATCCTGGGATGGTTTGGATGGGAAGAGCTCTGCAGTGCTCATCTCCTCCAAACCCCTGCCATGAGCAGGGACATCTTTCACCAGATCAGGTTGTTCAGAGCCCTGTCCCAGCTGGACTGGAATGTTTCCAGGGATGGGGCATTGACCACCTCCCTGGGAACCTGTCCTGCTGGATCACCAACCTCACCATCAAAAATATTCTCCTTATCTCTCCTCATCTGAACCTCCCTTCCTTTAGTTTAAAACCACCACCCTCTGTCCTATTGGGACAGGCCCTACTCAAACCTTTGTCCACCATTGCATTCCCAAGGAGCCGGGTTTCCATGGCAATTGGCAGGACAGGTGAGCCAGGTGTGGTGTCCCAGGGAGGGCTGCCATGGAAACAGTGGCCAGCACTGCCCCTTTCTGTCTGCCTGAGCTGCCTTTGGCCCTGGCAGTGGCGTTTGCTGCTGGTTCCGCGGCGCCTGAGCAGCCAGCGCGGCACAGGGCAGGTGGCCATGGCACAGCCCCCAGCAAGGGATCCCCTCTGCCTCTGGCCACTGACACCAGCCCTGAGCAAGGGGCCCAGGCAGTGGGCTCAGGCCACTGGCCATGGCCACAGCCCCTTGCCATGGCCCAGGGCAGCTTGGGGTGATGATCCAGCCTCACTCCTGGCCCAGGCCAGGCCTGCAGTGCCCTTCCCCACAGCCTGTCTGCACAGAAGCACTTCCAGGGCTCTCTGCATTTCCCTTGCCCTCACTCTGGGCTCACTCACACACCTCCCAACAACCCACCTGCAGCTTGGAGCTGCAAGGAGTTCAAAGCTTGTCTGTCCTTCAGGAGTTGGTCTAATTCTGCCTTCAGCCAACTCTGGATTTGTGTTTATTGCAGAACTCCTGTGTGTCTAAATCATTCCTTGCATGGTTCTGCCTTGGGGAAGGGGAACCTCCTTAGTGGCCCCTTGGTCTTGGCACACACTTGAGCAGATTGTCCAAAATTCAGGAGTTTTAGATTGCTTAGAAATGAAGAAAACTCCTTGTTTCCTGATTGCAGCCAGTTCTGCAAGTAAGGCAGGTCCCAGGTGAGTGTTGGGAGACAGGATGGGGTTGGGGAACCTGGAGCAGGGTTGTCTACACTGGATCCGATCTCAAGACACAGTTTCTCTTTCTTGGCCAGACATCCTTAAGAGAGATCCTGCAATCACCTCTTCTGCAATGAAAACAGAAATAAAATACACCCTTGAAAAGAGAAATGCATATTTCTTAGAAAGTCTTTGAAAGATTTCTCTAAACCTTGAAGAATTAACACTTCCTAATGAACTGCAGCAGAGTAGAGGGGAATCAAGGCAGAGCCATGGTTTGTCAGGACTTGTTTGATCCTAATGAGCCCCGTGGTGCATTTGGTTATGAGCCCTGGAACCTCAGGGCCTGAGAGGACTGAGAGGAGAGGAGATCACACAGGAGTCCAAGTCAGAGAGACACCCAAAGTGTCTGGAAGCATTCGTGGGTCCCACTGAGGTCCATCCACAACAGTGAGGTCCATCCCTAACACAGGCCCCTCATGGAGTCCTTGGAAGAGAAAACTGGAGGCCAGGATTGAAAAAAAAAAAACTTCTCTAAGACTCAGTGGCACAAAGAAGTACTTAAATTACTCTGAGTACCTTGAAGCATTGATTAGCCCTAGTGAGTGTTGTTACTGGCTGGGAACCTCAAGGGACTCATTAAAGCAGATAATTGGAGGCCATGATTACATGAACCTCTTACACTCAGTGTCAAAAAAAGCTCTTTAACAAACCGTGAGAAGCCTGAAGTACTAATGAGCCACACCGAGTGTTTTTACTGACTAGGAATCCCAAGGGACTTGTTAAAGAATATAATTGAGGCCATGATTTCCAAACTTCTTACAGAGACATTCTTAAAACGGAAACACCAAGTTCCTTTGAAATAACTGAAGTAACTTGAAGTATTAATGAGCCCCACTGAGTGTTGTTACTGACAAAGCCTCTCAAGGGACTAATTAAAGCAGATAATTGGAGGCCAGGATTGCAGAGACCACTCAGAGACTCCAAGGCTAAAGCAGAACCAAAAGTCCTTTGAAAAAACCTGCAGTCCCTTGAAGAATTAAGGAGCCCCCCAGGGCCATTCCTGACCAAGGCTCCCCAGGGACTCCTTCCAGCACATCCCTGAGGCCACTGCCATGGGTGTTGGATGCTGAGGGCAGGACAAGGGGCTGACAGTGCCCAGCCTTGCTGGGGCTGTGCCAGGGGACCCCAGGGCCTCAGGACAAGGTGTCTCCTCACAGCCCTTGGTGGCACAGAGGCTGCTGTGCCCCAAGACACCAGGACTTGGCTTCTCTTTGTCCCCACCTGTCATCACTGCCTGCAGTTCTCTGCTCTGCCTGGGGCCTGGGGACACTTTCTCTGTCATGTCCCTCAGTGGGACCCATTAAAACTTCAGGAAACTTTGGTGTTGGATTCTGACTTAGAGCTCTTGAGTGGTTTCTTCATCTCCCTCTGAGAGACTGATGTTCAGGGACTCAGCACAAGCCCCTAGAGGCTCATTAAAGTCCTTGTACTGTGCTTATAAGAGAGAAATATTCATATATATATATATATATATATATATATATATATATATATATATATATATATATATATATATTTATAAAAAATTATATCTATTTTAAATTTATAGTTATTTTTATATAATTATATATATAATATTTATATAATTCTTTATTTATATTATATATATTCATCTATGTGTTATATATTTTTATATTTTTTATTTTTATATATAAAATATAAAAATATTTTTTATAAATAGATATGGTCACTTATGATCATGGATGGTCAAGGATGGCCACTGATTTTCACTGATGGTCACTGATGGTCACTGATGGTCACTGATGGTCACTGATGGTCACTGATGGTCATTAATCATTGATGGTCATGGATATTCACTAATGGTTACTGATGGTTACTGATGGTCACTGATGGCCACAGATGGTCATCGACAGTCACTGATGGTCATTGATGGTCACTGATGGTCACTGATGGCCATTGATGGTCATTGATGGTCACTGATGGTCATTGATGGTCACTGATGGCCATTGATGGTCATTGATGGTCACTGATGGTCACTGACAGTCACTGATGGCCACTGATGGTCATTGATGGTCACTGATGGCCATTGATGGTCATTGATGGTCACTGATGGTCACTGATGGCCATTGATAGTCATTCATGGTCACTGATGGTCATTAACCATTGATGGTCACTGATGGTCACTGATGGTCAGTGATGGCCATTGATGGTCACTGATGACCATTGATGGTCATTGATGGTCACTGGTGGTCATTGATGGTCATTGATGGTCACTGATGGCCATTAATTATTGATGGTCACTGATGGTCCCTGATGGTCACTGATCGTGTTTTTTTCCTGTTGATGGCTGCTGATGTCCATTAATTGCTGCTAATTGTCATCGCTGGTCATCAATGTCCCTTGATGGTCACTGATGGATGTTGGTGGCCTCTGACGGTCATCGATACTCATCGATTGCTGTTGATGGTCCTTCATGGCTAGTGATGCTTGCCGATGGCTGTTGATGACCTTTGATGGTCATTGGTGGCTTTTGATGGCTGCTGATGTCCATTGATGGCTGCTGATATCCATTAATGGCTGTTAATGGTAAATGATGGTCCGTGGAGTGTCCAGCGGTGCTGGCTGAGGCCTTTTGTCTCCTGGGTTACCAATGGTGGCCAGGAGCTTCTGGCCATCGAGTGTCCAGTGCTGGTTGCCGAGAGCCTCTGTCCTCCGAGTGTCCAGAGCCCGCCACTCTGCCCTAAAGCGCCGCATCCTCCCGTCTCAAAGGCCCCGCGCCACGTCGCCGTAAAGCAGCACTCGCGACAAACATGGCGGCGCGCTGCACGCCTCGGTGTATCCCAGCGTGCATCTCGACACTGTGCTGTGCCTCGGTGTATCCCAGTGTGCGCGGCGGCGCCGGACTGTGCCTCGGTGTATCCCAGCGTGCCCCGCGGCTCTGCCTTTTGCCTCGGGGTATCCCAGCGTACCCTGCGGCACTGCGTTTTGCCTCGGTGTGTCCCAGCGTGCCCCGCGGCACTGCCCTTTGCCTGGTGTGTCCCAGCGTGCCCCGCGGCACCGCCATTCCCGGCAGCCTCCCAGTTCATATCACTCCATCCCAGTAATCTCACAGTTCATCACAGTCCATCCCAGTTTATCCCAGTATGGCCCAGTCCCCTCCCAGTAACCCCCAAATGCCAAACCAGTACAAACCAGTATAAACCAGTGACCCCCCCAAATCCCCTCCCAGTTCATCCCAGTAACTCCCAGTTTAAACCAGTTGAGATATTAATTTTGAAGAATCAAGGACTTAAGTTAAACTAGATATTGCTGACATAGACTTCCCTTTACATTTTGAGGAATAAAGGACTTTAGTTATGAGATGTTAATTTTAAAGAATTAAGGACTTTAGTTAAAGAATTAGATGTGGACTTGCTGACGTAGACTTCCCTTTACATTTTGAAGAATAGAAGACTTTAGCACGTAGACTCCCCTTTTACTAACTAGACATTGCTGAGGTAAACTTCCTTTTTTAACATAAGCCGGATTTAAGGAACCGATAAATCAGGAGACCTGTCAACTTAATCAATAGACTCCAAGAACACAATGTGATCATAAATCAGGTAGTCTTGAGAAAACAGGATCCAGGTGTCACCAACACTAAAAGGTTAAAAAGGCAAAGCGAGGAAGACGCATCTTACGTCATCATTTTGAGACCCCACCCCCTAAAAAGGACCACTGACCCATTTCAAAGAACAAACTACGCATGCTTAATTGCTTTTTGGCTAATTACCATACGAAGCGAGGAATGGGATGGACCAGAGTCATGAATATGCATTTGTGTTTTGGGTATTCAACACTTTTGTACATAAAAAGACCCTGTGATCATCTGTAAATTGCGCGTGTGTATTTGGGAGCTATCCCTCACGCTGCCCGGCGTCGTAATAAACATCCACTTTCTAACTTCAAACTGTTAGAGAGTCTTTGTCCGTCATAGTTGGATATTGGTATTAGATCAATATCCATATTTTTTTAACAAATCAGTTCCATGATGCCCTGGAGTGTAACAAAGCTCTCCTTGGTCCATGGTGTCAGTATGGCCCCTTTGTCCCATGGAGCCCCACAGTGTCACTACGGTCCCCTTGATTCCATGAGGCCCTGCTGGGCTACAGTGGCCTCTTGGTTATACAAGGCCTTGACGTGTCACAATGGCCACTTGGTTCCAATAGTTCCGAAGGGTCATAATGGTCTCCAGTGTTCCATGAGGCCCCGCAATGTCCCAATGGAACCTTGGTTCCAAGGGGCCCGCAGTGTCACAAGGCTGCCTTGGCTGGACGAGACCCTGCAGTGTCGCAGTGGCCCCTTGGATCCAGTGGGTCCCAAAGTGTCAGAATTGTCTCCACTGTTCCATGAGGCCCATCACTGTCACTGTGGTCTCCTTGGTTCCACAGGGCCTCACAGGGTAACAAGAGACCTTTGGTTCCGTGAGGCTCCTCAGTGTCTCAATGGCCCCTTGGCTCCATGTGGCCACGCTATGTCACAACACCTTCTGGTTCCGTGGGGCCCAACAGAGTATCAATGGACGCTTGGTTGCACGAGGCCATGCTGTGTCCCAATGGACTTCTAGTGCTGTGAGCTTTCATACTGCCAACAACAATCTCCTTGATTCTGCAGTGTCACCACAGACCCTTGTTCTGTGAGGTCCCACAGTATAACATGGTCACCTTGGTTCCACGAGGCCCCACAGTGTCACCATGGTCTCCTTGGATCTACATTGTCACGACCCACTTTCCATTACATGCAGCCTCAGTGTGTGACAGTGGCCCCTGGGTTCCCTGAGGCCATACAGTGTCACAGTGGCCCCTGGGTTCCCTGAGGCCATACAGTGTCACAGTGGCCCCTGGGTTCCAGGAGTTTCTGGACTCTCAGCAATGGTTCCATTGTTCAAAGAAGGCCTGGCTGTGTCACAATGGACTCTTGGTTCCATGAAGCCTTTCTCTGTCACAATGTACTTTGGATTCCATGAGGTTCCAGAGTGTCCCCATGGTCTCCTTGGATCTTCACTACCCCAGTCGACCATTGGTCCCATGTGGCCTTGCTGTGCCAAAAAGAAGTTTGGTTCCAGGAGATTCCAACGTGTCACAGGAGCCTCCTTGGTTCTGTGAGGCCCCTCTGTCACCAAATCTACGAAATATCAGAATAAGACTCCTGAACACTGCCTTGCAATTAAGAAGACATCACTAATTTAGGCTTAGGTCTAAGGTGTGGGAAATCATAACCTTACATGGACATGTGATTCTAAAAGAGTGGTACTTATATAGCATTGCTACCTCTGAATTCCAATTAGCCATTACCATGAAACCAACCCCAAGGTCCCAGATTCAGTTGCTGTTTTTTCCTATCAGGTGGACTCTTGAGCCAGATGTCTTCTTCTTGTATTACAACCATCCTTGCTGGCAAAGCAGGCCCTACACGCCTTGTTCCTTGCCAAAAATTGCCAGGCATGGTAAATGTTGAATGAACCCTGCTGGTTTCAAGCCCAAGGCTCTGTGTGGCCAGGCAGAGGCAGGCAGGACGCAGAGCTGTCAGCAGAGGAAGGGCCCAGCCAGGTGGGGCAGCCGGGGGGTGACGACAGCCTGCAGGGACAGAGGCACAGGGCATGGACACCGTAGGACAGCCTGGGCTGCACAGGGCACAGGGTTTGCTCAGCATCAGAGACACCTTTCCCTGGTTTGTCCCCACCTGTCACCACTGCCTGCAGTGTTCTGCTCTAACTGGAACCTGGGGACACTTTCTCAGCTATGTCTCCCACTGGGTCCTATCAAAACTTCAAGAAACTTTGGAGTTTCAATCGCACTTCAAACAGTTCTCCAAAAGTTCTTGAAAGAGTTCTTGAAAAGTTTTTTAAACTCTCTCTGGGGCTGACACCACTGTAAACAACCAAATCCATGGAAGGATCATTAAACTACTTTCTCAGTCAAGTCCCTCAGTGGAACCCAATAAAACTTCAAGAAACTTTGGAGTTTGATTGTGACTTTGGATTCTTGAGAGATTTATTTCACTGACTCAGGGACTGATGTTCAGGGACTCAGCACTAAACCTCCAAGAGGCTCATTAAATCCTTGTGCTGTGTCTGTGCTGATGAGCTGGGCTGGGCTCCTGGCACAGAGGCAGCTCTTGGAAAATAAGAAGAGCTTCAAAAAGACATTTCTCCTGAGGAGCAGCTCCTCTCCCAGCCCAGCAGGGCTGAGGGCACTGCCTGCAGATACCTGAAACCGGAGATGCAGACAGAGGCTTAAAGAAACTGGAAGGACAATTCTGAGATTATTCACAGAGAAATCTTCACACCTTTTGAAATCTCTGAGCTTCTTCCTGGAGAAATCTTCACCCCTTCTGACACAGTAAGTCTCCTGCTGCAGGGATCTCCTAAAGCTGCCCCAGGACAGGACTGACAGCACTGTAAGGATGGCTCTGCTGCCCTTTCTGCTTTGGGGGAGGATGTGCTCCAGAGCGGGGCTGCCCTGGGCACCGTCAGAGGGACAGGGCAGGACGGCTCCTGCTGCCAGGGACGGCTGCAGGGGCTGGAGCTGGGGCTGCAGCCAGGGCTGCCCAGGGCTGTGGTGCAGAGCAGGTGCTGCAGCCCTGAGGGCTCTTGGCCAGGCCAGGGGATCGGCCACCTGCCAGGGGCAGCTCTCAGCCTGCCTGGCAGCTCCCCATGGCTGTGGGGAGAAGTTGGAGGTGGAAGGAGCCACCCCCATCAGGGCAGGTCCCTCCTGCTGTGGAGATGGTGCTGCATGGCCAGGGCTGCTCTCAGCTTTCTCCTACAGGAAAGGGAAAGGGGCTCTCAAGGTTGTCTGTGTCACTGACACTCCTGCACTGTCACCCTGGGCATCAGCAGATCGGCCTCAGAGCTCCCTCAGAAAGTGCCTCCTCACCCTCCTCTACATACAGACAGCACCAGCAGCACCCTGGCTTGCAGCATCTCTGTTTGTCTGAGCAGCCCTTAAGGCCCTGCTGCCAGGGAGATGGCCCTGGGCAGGGGCCTGTGCTGGGAGGGGTGTGCAGGGCAGAGCTGAGCCCCCAGGACTAGGCTGGGCTCTGAAAGCACTGGCAGGGACAAGGCTTGGATAGAGAGAAACAGCTCCCAGTAGCCACAGCTCCAGGCAGGAAAGAGTCAGAACAGCCCTTGGTATTTCTTTCTAGCCTGCTGCACAGAGAAAGAGAGAACAGTTTAGCAAAATTAATTTTGAACCTGGAGCCTTCAAGAAGTCCACTTTGTTTTCAAAGGATGTTGTAAGTGTGTCCATCCTGAAACAATGGGAGGTGAAATGAACAAAGGGCACCTGTGTGGGGACCAGCAGGTCTGACTGCACTGGGGTACAGGGAGTTTTGTTTCCCTTCTGGGCTCCCCAGAGTTCAGCCTGACAGGATTGCTAAAAATTAGGCCATAACTCAGCAGCACAAACAACAACTCAAAAATTTAAAAATTGCTGAATTTCCTATAAAACAACAGAAATTCCTTTGAAGGAATTCCAAATAAAAGAGCATAGGATTGTCTAAAGGAAATCTCTCCCAGCTTCTCACTGTTTTCTTTTAACAGCCCACGTTGCCCAGAGTGAAGAAATGTCCAACAGCAGCTCCATCAGCCATTTCCTCCTGCTGGCATTGCCAGACACATGGCAGCTGCAGCTCCTGCACTTCTGCCTCTTCCTGGGCATCTCCCTGGCTGCCCTCCTGGGCAACGGCCTCGTCATCGCTGCCGTCGCCTGTGGCCACCACCTGCACAGACCCATGTTCTTCTTCCTGCTCAGCCTGGCCCTCAGCGACCTGGGTTCCATCCTCACCACTGTTCCCAAAGCCATGCACAATTCCCTCTGGGACACCAGGACCATCTCCTATGCAGGATGTGCTGCACAGCTATTTATGCTTCTCTTTTTCATCACTTCAGAGTTTTATATCCTGACCATCATGTGCTACGACCACTACGTGTCCATCTGCAAACCCCTGCACTACGGGACCCTCCTGGGCAGCAGAGCTTGTGCCCACATGGCAGCAGCTGCCTGGGCCAGTGCCTTTTCTATGCTCTCATGAACACAGCCAATACATTTTCCCTGCCCCTGTGCCAGGGCAATGCCCTGGGCCAGTTCTTCTGTGAAGTTCCCCAGATCCTCAAGCTCTCCTGCTCACATTCCAAACTCAGGGAGCTTGGGATTATTGTGCTTGGTGTCTCTTTAGCTTTTGGTTGTTTTGTGTTCATTGTTTTCTCCTATGTGCAGATTTTCAGGGCTGTGCTGAGGATCCCCTCTGAGCAGGGACGGCACAAAGCCTTTTCCACCTGCCTCCCTCACCTGGCTGTCATCTCCCTGTTCCTCAGCACTGGCATGTTTGCCTACCTGAAGCCCTCCTCCATCTCCTCCACATCCCTGGATCTGGCCCTATCAGTTCTGTACTCAGTGGTGCCCCTAGTCCTGAACCCCCTCATCTACAGCCTGAGGAACCAGGAGCTCAAGGCTGCCATGTGGACAGTGATCACTCGATGTTTTCAGAAACCTTAAACTGGTGTCCAGTTTCTGCACATTTTTGTAATAAAATGCACCTTTGATACTTCTTGTTCGGTGGATTAAGGCTTTATTTCCCTGTGTTTTGGTTTTTCAATACTCTCCACAAATAAAGGCAATTGTTTATGCCATTTGTCATTTTAAATTCTCTCCACCTTTGCTGTGGCCCCTGACTGTGTCAATGAGGAGCTGTGCTCTCAGTGGCTTTCACCAAACTAAAGGTTCTCCCAGCAAAGTGCTCACTGCAGATCCCCCATATGTTCCCTTCTCTGCAGCTGCAGCAGCAATGTCTGTGTGCAGAGCTGGGGGCAGGTCAGGGGTGGCACAGCAGCTCTGCTCCTGCTGGCCACACCATTCCTGATCCAGGCCAGGTGCCACTGGCCTTCTTGGCCACCTGGGCAAACTGCTGCCTCATGTCCAGCCTGCTGTCCAGCAGTGCCCCAGGTCCCTTTCTGCCTGGCCGCTCTCCAGCCACTCTGTCCCCAGCCTGTAGCACTGCAGGGGTTGTTGTGGCCAAAGTGCAGGACCCGGCCCTTGGTCTTGTTAAACCTCCCATAGGTTGGATTTGGGCCCTGGATCCTGTCCAGGGCCCCCAGCAGAGCCCTCCTACCCTCCAGCAGACCCACACTCACACCCAGCTTGGTGGCATCTGCAAATTTGCTGATGGTGGCCTCAATCCCCTCATCCAGACCATCAGTGCAGATACTGAAATCCACCCTGGCTGGGTCTGATCCCTCGGCCATCCTGTGGCTGCCCTGTGGTGGCACTCAAGGTGATCTGTTCCATAACCTTGCCGGGCACCGAGGTCAGGCTGACAGGCCTGGAGCTGCCCAGATGCTCCTGCCAGCCCTTCCTGGGGATGGGCTCACATTGGCCCCTCCAGTCCTCTGGGACCTCCCTGCTGAGCCAGGACTGATGAGAAATGATGGAGAGCAGCTTGGGGAGCTCATCCACCAGCTCCCTCAGCCCCCTAGGATGGATCCCATCTGCTCCCACAGACACCTGTGAGCATCTGAGTGGCTCAGCAGGTCAGCAGCTGCTTCCTCCTGGATTACAGGGGGGCTCTTCTGCTCCCTGTGCCCATCTAGCAGCCCAGGAGAGCACTTGTCCTGAGGACAACCTGTCTGATTGTGGAGAACTGAGGCAAAGAAGGGGTAAATATCTTAACCTTTTAATCATCTTTGGAAACCATGTACACCCCCTCCACTCCCAAAAAATGGAGTTTGCCCTTATCCCTCTATCTGTCATTGATAAAATAATTTTTATTATCCTTTATAGAACCAGCCTGGTTAAATTCTAAATGAGCTTTCAGCTCTCTAATTTTGTTTTTGCATTACCTAACAAGATTCTTAAACATTTCCAGAGTTGCCTTCCACTCTCTCACAAGGAGATGCACCCTCTTGTTTTTCCCTCAGTCCCTGAAAAAGTTCCATGCCCAGCAAGGGAAATAATTTTCCTCACAGGCTAATCTTTGAGTACACAGCATGCTCTTATTCCTTTAAAATTTATTTCTTGAAGTGTGTCTATTTTTCCTTGACCCCTTGGTTTTAAGGGCTGATTCCCTTTAAAAAATCAGGACCTGATTTCGTACTGCTCAAATCTGCATCCTGAAGAGGCAGAAGTCTCCTCTCTGTAAGTCCAGTGTATAAGTTTTATGGATGCCCCTTCTTCTTCCACAGAATATTGAAAAACTCAACAATTTCATGGTCCCTGTGCCCCAAACAGCCTCTGACCACCACTGATCTCCCACCAGCCCTTCTCTCTCTCTGAACAGCAGCAGACAGAGCTTCCCTTGGCAGTGGGAAGAGAAGGAAACCTCCCCAAAGTGCAGCTTGGAAGGCTCAGCCTGGAGCTGAGCACAAAGGAAAAGTCCCTCCAGGGCAGAATTTTGGTGCAGGAGGTGTCCCAGCGTGAGGCTGGGCCATGGCCTGGCTCTGTGTGCCAGGAGCCGGCAGCGCTGGGTGCAGGGAGCCCAGGGAGGGCACAGCAATGCTGGGCTGACAAATGCTGGGGGGACAGCGAGATGGGCGTGTGCAGCCGGCCAGGGCACAGCAGCAGCACGCCCAGGGGGCACAGCCTGCAGGACACATGGCCAAGGGCTGGGCAGGGCTGGCAGGGCCACAGGCACCCAGGCCTTTGTCCCCTGGGCTCTGCCAGCGCCTCGGGAGGCCCCACTGAAGGAACTTTCCTTCCAGGGGCTGCACTTGGCTCCTCCCTGGCCCCTCCCTGAGCAGGCTGGCAGGGCTGGCAGCTTGATGCCATTTGTCCTTGCTGCCATCCCAGTGCCCCAGCAAGAGCCCCGAGCCCCCCGGGAGGGACAGGCCCTGCTGTCCCAGGCCTGGGCTCAGGGCTTGGCCTTTCTGCTCCCTCCAGCCAGCCCAGGCCTGCCTCAGCATTGCAGTGCCCTGCTCACAGCCTCGGGCTCCCTGCACTCCTGGCCTCAAGGATCTGCTCTCACCAGTCCCTGGGGAGCCTTTGGCACTCCCTGCCCTCACTGGGGCCCAGGGATGCTCCAAGGGACTTGGGCTTTTGCTTCTGACTCCTTGAGCAGCTTCTTCCACCTTCTCTCAGTGCCTGGGGCTCCTGGACTCAGCCCCAAATCCAGTGTGGGGCTCATGACAATACAGAAAGGCCTCAGAACCCTCTTGTCCTCTATTTGTCTTCAAGTCTGCAGGGCTTGTGCAGCTGCCCAGAGTCAGTTTGGAGTTCTGTTAAGGAGGAAGATTTCAAACTGCACCTCATGATTTTTCCTACGTGGTCCATGCCCTGTTCCTCTGTCCTTGCAGGCTGTCGTCACCCCCCGGCTGCCCCACCTGGCTGGGCCCTTCCTCTGCTGACAGCTCTGCGTCCTGCCTGCCTCTGCCTGGCCACACAGAGCCTTGGGCTTGAAACCAGCAGGGTTCATTCAACATTTACCATGCCTGGCAATTCTGAGCACAGGAACAAGGTGTGTAGGGCCTGCTTTGCCAGCAAGGATGGTTGTAATACAAGAAGAAGACATCTGGCTCAAGAGTCCACCTGATAGGAAAAAACAGCAACTGAATGTGGGACCTTGGGGTTGGTTTCATGGTAATGGCTAATTGGAATACAGAGGTAGCAATGCTATATAAGTACCACTCTTTTAGAATCACATGTCCATGTAAGGTAATGAGTTCTCACACTTTAGACCTAAGCCTAACTTAATGATGCCCTCTTAATTGCAAGGCAGTGTTTAGGAGTCTTATTCTGATATTTCATAGATTTGGTGACAGAGGGGCCTCACAGAACCAAGGAGGCTCCTGTGACACGTTGGAATCTCCTGGAACCAAACTCCTTTTTGGCATAGCAGGGCCACATGGGACCAATGGTCGACTGGGGCCGTGCAGATCCAAGGAGACCATGGGGACACTCTGGAACCTCATGGAATCAAAAGTACATTGTGACAGAGAAAGGCTTCATGGAACCAAGAGTCCATTGTGACACAGCCAGGCCTTGTTTGAACAATGGAACCATTGCTGAGAGTCCAGAAACTCCTGGAACCCAGGGGCCACTGTGACACTGTCTTGCCTCCTGGAACCCAGGGGCCACTGTGACACTGTATGCCTCAGGGAACCCAGGGGCCACTGTCACACACCGGGGCTGCATGTAATGGAAAGTGGGTCGTGACAATGTAGATCCAAGGAGACCATGGTGACACTGTGGGGCCTCGTGGAACCAAGGTGACCATGTTATACTGTGGGACCTCACGGAACAAGGGTCCATGGTGACACTGCAGAACCAAGGAGATTGTTGTTGGCAGTATGAAAGCTCACAGCACTAGAAGTCCATTGGGACACAGCATGGCCTCGTGCAACCAAGCGTCCATTGATACTCTGTTGGGCCCCATGGAACCAGAAGGTGTTGTGACACTAGCGTGGCCACATGGAGCCAAGGGGCCATTGAGACACTGAGGAACCTCACGGAACCAAAGGTCCCTTGTTACCCTGTGAGGCCCTGTGGAACCAAGGGGACCACAAGTGACAGTGATGGGCCTCATGGAACAGTGGAGACAATTCTGACACTTTGGGACCCACTGGATCCAAGGGGCCACTGCGACACTGCAGGGTCTCGTCCAGCCAAGGCAGCCTTGTGACACTGCGGGCCGCCTTGGAACCAAGGTTCCATTGGGATATTGTGGGGCCTCATGGAACACTGGAGACCATTATGACCCTCCAGAACCCAGGGGAACCAAGTGGCCATTGTGACAATGCAGGACCTTGTATAACCAAGAGGCCACTATAGCACAGCAGGGCCTCATGGAATCAAGGGTGTCGGGGGGGTTTCCTCACCCGAGCTTTAGGTGGTTTAAAGTCCTTGGCCCTCTAAAAAGCCCCCAGTCGCAGTCCGTGTAAAAAAGCAGAGTCCTCAAGGTTTGTTTTCAGGTTTCTCGTGTTGTTTATTATTTGGTATCTCAAAATTTTCTCTGCTCCCAGCCGAGGTCTGGGCAGCAGCTGGGACACGAGGCGACTGCCCCACAGATGGGATGTCCCCTAACATTTATACAGATAATTACGTACTAGTTATTTACTATTTTGTGCCAATGCCCAGTGCCCACACCAGAAGTGACATTCTACTTCGGTCCAATCCACTCTAACTACTTTGTGCCATCACCGCCCCAAAAAATGGAGGACGAGGAAGAAGGAGAAGTACATAAGGTACCACCCAAATTCCACCATCTTGTCCCCATTAATTCTAAGACTATTAAATTCTACATCATCTACTGTGCTAGACTACAATTTTCACATCCTGGAAGTTTGTAATTACTTCTGCAATGTTGAAAGCTTTTCCCATGGATCAAAATCAAACCCGGTGTCTCCCTGGGCTCTGTGCCAAGGTCTCCGAGCCCCCTCGACCATCTCTACACCCCCCTGTCCAGGGCTCAAACTCCTTTCCTCAGGTCCCAGGCCATCCAAGGGGATGTCCTGGACTCCAACATCTCCCCCTCCTGTTTGAACCAAAAAGACCTCTTTGGCAGCTTTGTCCATGAGCCGCCGCATGCACTGAAACAGACATGGTATGACCATGAGAAGAATTACAAACCCCAACAGGATGCATAAACCTGTTTTTAAAATTTCCTTCCACAGTGGGGAAAGGTCAAAAAAATTGAAAATGCCATCCAGCCATGACCCAGTTACTTCTCCAAGTTTGTTTACACTTTCTCGCAATTGCTTGAGGTTTTCATGAATTGATCTGGAATGATCTGACAAGTTCATGCAACACATTCCTTCAAACTCTTCACACCCATGTCCATGTGACAGCAAAAGATAATCGATTGCTGCCCTGTTTTGGACAGTTGCTCGTCTTACACTGTCAATGTCCATTAACATATCACTCAGTGTAAGAGAAACGGCTCGGGCATGTTTGCTCAGTCAGCAAGCCATGTGGTCCAATTCTGTCAAGGCTTCTCCTGATGCTGCCTGCGGTGAAAAAATTGCAACTGTAATCCTTTGCGCCTTGGTCCAGGTGTGAACATTGTCATCACATTTTGGATCGTATTGTTGGATGGATCTTTTCTCTTTATGTTCTTGCTCTCTCAACAATGTTATGTTAGGTGTTAACAATGAGAGTCTTCCAATGCTTCATGGACCACCTTTGACATTTGCAGGGACTGCGGGCCAAACTCTGTCCCCACAGATAAAAAAGATTACTCTTGGCAATTGCACTGGAACCTGGTTGGATGGTCTGCTCACCATCTTAGTGTAGTTACACCAAGATGATGCATTTCTATAAATTACATGATTGGGAGTGACGTCTATTGTTTTATTTCCCGCCACTCCAGGATAATTAAACTTTACACAAAACTTCATTCTGACTGATCCAAGAATTTCCAATTCCTGTGGTTCAAAAGGAGCCACCGGAAGGAAACTCGTCCAAACATCCCATTTGTCTACTGGATTTGAAATGACCTTTAAGATCACTGGAGGGATGTTTTCTGGAGTCGCCCATTTGTTGACTGGCAATCCCACTAAACACGTTGAAAAAGGTTTTCCTGGTCTTGAGTGAGTTAAACAAATGGTGTCCAGCCCTGATGCATTGGCCAGAGTTTCCCAAACATTTTCCTTTGGCTGAGCCATGGGCCAAACTGCCGCATTGCTCAAAGCAATCATTGAGAGAATGAGGCACACGTGTGTCACCAAAGGCCTCTTTCTCTTGGGAACCATTGAAATGCACCACCACCCAAGTCCCAAAGAAAACCCAAATCCGAAAGTCTCTTTTGCACGTAGAACAAGGGGACGTCCGCTGCCTTGACATCTGCTCACGTCTGTGTGCCTGCATTCCTGTTTCCAATCTTGGGGTCCTCGTCTGCTTCACTTGGACTCGGTAGGGCTTCACGTTCTTCGCTGCCACCCATCTTGGTCCGGCTCCTGTGGAGACACAAGCATAACCCTTGCCCCAAGTTACTAATTTGAATGGTCCTTCGACCTGTCCTGTATCTGGGTTTCTGACCAAAACTAAAGGATTCTCCTTCAGTTTCGCTTTTGTACTGTCCGAGAAATGTCTGATAATTGGTGGAGTGGGCTCCGCGAAAGAGCCATTTAGAAAGTTCAACACATACAAGGCTTTATTCAAGCGCATGTGTGGTGTTGCATCTGTCTCCCCCCTTTTCTGTTTCTCCAAAAGGGATTTTAGTGTTTGATGTGTTCGTTCAATGATCGCTTGACCTGTTTGAGAATGTGGGATACCAAAAGTATGATGAACACCCCACTTCTTTAAGAATCTGTCAAGCACTTTCCCTATATAAGTTGGACCATTATCTGTTTTGACCTCTTGCGGCACACCTAGTGATGCAAACGCTTGTAAAAAATGCCGACAAGCGTGTTGTGCCGTCTCGCCTGTGTGCAGTGATGCAAAAACCGCACCTGAAAATGTATCAACAGAAACATGAATATTTTTAAATTTGCCAAAAGATGGATATTTAGTGACATCTGTCTGCCACAGTTGCAGACTGTGCAACCCTCTTGGATTGACTGCTCCCATGGATGCAGGAGGCTGCACACGCTGACAGTCTGGGCAGGTACTGATGATTTCCTTCGCCTGGCTTTTGGAAATACAAAAAGTTTCCATCAATGCCTGAGCATTCTGATGAAAAAATGCATGGCTCAGCTTTGCCTGCTCAAAGATGTTTGGCAAAGTGTTTTAAATTGGCATGGCCAATTTGTCTGCCTGTGCGTTGCCTTCTGCTAAAAATCCTGGAAGAGAAGAGTGTGCTCTGATGTGGGAGACAAAATATTCATGTTCTCTCTCCTGTAGTAAGGTTTTCATACAAAGTAAGTATGAATATAAATCTGCATTATCAATGTCTCTCAAAAGTGAATCTTCAAGCCATCTGACCACGTTTGCTACATAAGCTGAATCTGTGATCAGATTAAAAGGCTGAGGGAACAGTTCGAAAGCTCGAACCACTGCTGCCAATTCCACTATCTGTGGTGAACCCTGTACTGTTTTTATGTTTGATTCCCATTGTCCTGTTGTCACATTTTGCCATGTGATTACCCATTTGTGAGTTTTTCCTGAGCCGTCGGTAAATATAGTTATTGCATCCAACGGCACTTCACTTATTTTTGGTTTTTCTCTGAAACTTATTTTTGCCTTCAGCAATTTGTGACTTGGAAAATGAATTGTACATGTGCCAGGATAATTCAACAATGCAGTCTGCAAGTCTTCCGACTTTTGCAATGCCCAATCAAAATATTCTTTTTTCAAAGGCAAGTAAATCATTGCGAAATCTTTGCCTGCCATTGTCAGCAATCTGGACCTAGCTTTGATGATGATTTGAGCTATCATTTCCAGACTTGTGAGGATTGTCCTTGGAGATCTGTAAGATAAAAAGATCCATTCTAAAATCAACAACGGGTCTGCTTGTGACACATCCCATTGAAAAATTAAACCATACAATTGTACTTTTCCCCCCAACAATGCAAGAAAGAATGGTAATGATTCTACAAAACGATGTGCCTGTCTGTGTTGGAGAGCTTCAGCAATTTTCTCAAGGGCTTTCTGAGCCTCTGGCGTGAGAGTTCTGGGAGATTTTATGTTGCTGTCTCCTCTTAAAAGATTGAACAACGACGTAAGTTCATTGTTTGTGATTCCAAAAATTGGTCTCATCCAGTTGATTTCCCCCAAAAGTTGTTGTAGATCTTGCAGATTTTTAACTTCTGCTCTAATTTGAATTTTCTGAGGTCTTATGGATTGTTCTGAGATTCTCCATCCTAAATACTTCCATGGTGCAATCTCCTGAATTTTTGAAGTAGAAATTTCCAATCCTGCACGTTGCACTTCTGCAATCACACAGTCACGAGTTTTCTGCAGTTCTTGCTGTGTTGATGCTGCGATGAGGAGATCATCCATGTAATGGATGATTCTTGATTCCGGATATTTTTTCCACGCTGGAGACAAAGCTCGTGCCACGAACCATTGGCAGATTGTTGGAGAGTTTTTGAGTCCTTGGGGCAAGACCACTCAATGGTATATTTGCAGAGGTTCCTGTCTGTTGATGCTTGGGATAGAGAATGCAAATCGAGGAGCATCATCTGGATGAAGTGGAATGTTGAAGAAACAGTCTTTCAGATCAATGATCACAAGCGGCCAGCCTCTGGGAATCATCGTGAGAGCTGGAAGTCCCAACTGAAGTGGACCCATTTCTTCAATGATCTCATTGATTTTTCTGAGATCATGAAGCAATCTCCATGAGCCTGAGGCTTTCTTGCGAATCATGAACACTGGAGAATTCCAGGGACTATTCGTTGGTTTGATGTGTCCCTTTTCTAACTGTTCTTTGACCAGAATTTTAAGTGCACTCAACTTTTTCCGTTCAAGGGGCCACTGATCCACCCAGACAGGATTGTCTGTTTTCCAGATCAGTTTCAAAGTGGTGAGTGCCACAGTGACCCCTACTAAAAATCCACTTCCAGTCTCAGGCCCCATTGTGCCAAGATGTCTCTTCCCCATACTGTGATGGGTTTTTGTATGATGAATGGATGAATGACTCCTGTTTTTCCTCCTGGTCCTGAAACAAGAATTGCATTTTCACTCTGTGGACAAACGGAATTTCCTCCAATGCCTGAGAGTGAGCTCAAAGGTGCAATCAGGCTTCACTCTTTGGGCCAAAAAAGGTATGAAATTACTGTGACATCTGCACCAGTATCAAGCATTCCATCAATTGTGATTGTCTTCTCACCATAAGTCAATGAACATGTAATGATGGGTCGATCTCGACCTAGGTGTTTCACCCACGTGGCATGAACTTCCACATGTTCACTCGAAGGGAAATTTTGTTGATGGAACACTGGCATGACCTGTTCTGTGGTGTGAGATGGCAATGCAATGGCTTTGGCAATTGATGTGTTCTTAGGAATGGTCAACGGTGGTTGTAGAGGTTTGGCCAAAACTGTCAATTCTTCATTGCAATTTGCCCAAATAATTGTAGGATAAATGATGAGACCTAAAATGCTGCTTCTTTCTTTACCTATGATTAAAAATTCTTGACTTTTCCATGAAGTTCCAGTGACTCCTGTTGGTATCACTGCATGATTTTCATTTAAAAAACATACTATTTTGGAAGCTGCCAAGTCGCATTGTGTGCCTGGTGGCAGCAGGTCTGGATCACTGGGGATCCTGTACATTGTCCTGCTGAGGGCGTCGGATTGACTTTCTCTGACGACTGTCCCACTTGCGGAATTTGACTTTGAGTCATCGCCATCACTTGTGTCGTTGCGCGCTGATGATTCGCGCTATTTTTGGAGTTTCCCGAAGAGGCAGAGGGTTTCCATCCACATCCGTTTTAGAATGACACTGGCTTGCATGATGCTTTCCTCTTCTGCATCTCGGGCAAACACCTGATGAATCTGCATTCTTTGTGTGCTCTGGGCAGTTTCTCTTGAAATGACCTTGTTTGCCACATTTGTAACATTGTGCTTTCACAAGTTTTGCCACCATCTTTGCTGTGGAATCATTTTGTCGAAGAGTTGCAAAAGCCTCTTGGAACTTTTCAGTCTGGGCTTCAATGAGTTTCCCTAGACGTTCTCCCAAGATGTCTGCTTGAATGGATGCCACATGCTGCGGTGTTCCTACTTTGCTGCATGCTTCTAACATTTCTGCTAAGGAGGGCTGACCTGGCATCGCACTGATGATACGTTTCCACTCTGTGTTGGCATTTGCAAATGCAAGACTTCGAAGCAGATGTGGCTTCGCTCCCTCATCATTGACTTGCCTATCTATTGCTTGTGTGAGACGATCAATGAATGAGGAGAAAGATTCTGATGTGCTTTGCTTTATTTCTGTATAAATACTTTCTGGAACTCCTGCTGGTGAAATTTGCAGGATTTCTTTTTTTGCTGCTTCTTTTATATCTGTTAACACTTCTCGTGGTAAATCTCTTGCTTGACGACGTGGCTCATCATTTGGTGGATCACCTGCCATTTCTGCCACAGTGATACCTGCATTTGGTCCTCTTTGATATCTTCTCCTGAGGTCTTCAAGAGCTTTTCTCCATTTTGCTTCCCAGATAAGGATTTGCGAATCTGTAAAAATCATTGAAGCAATGGATCTGAGATCAAAAGGGTTTAAGTCATATGTATTAAATGTTGCCTTCAAAAGCTGCTTGAAGTATGGAGATCGGAATCCATTATCACGGATGGCTTTTATCAAGTCTTTGATCATATCATGATCCAATCTCTCCCATCTTGCATTCTGCCCTTGTGCATCGTATGCCACTGGCAATATTAAACTTCTTCTGCCTGCTGAACTAAGTTCTTTTAATACTTCTTTCTTTGTCTCAGTCCAATCTGTTGCACTGGATATCTGTGCATCAGACAGCTGTGAATTTTCAGAAAAAGGAATTAATTGTTGTGATCTCAATTGTGACACTGCTCATCCTATTCCGGAGTCTGCCTTTATTAGTTGTTTGTTCCCATCTTCTTGAGATGTGATCCTTTCATCCTTGAGGGATATTTCTTTTTTTGACATTTCTGTCCCTTCTAATTGAGGGGTAAAAAGCTTAGATTGTTGTGCAGCACGTGATCCTTGTGCAGCATTACCAAGATAAAAGGTTGAGCCATCAGATAGTTGGAAGGTAACTGAAGAAAGCGTCTGTGGAGTTAACTGAAGAGGAGCTTGATTGCCTTTTGGTGGAAGGAGCGCTTGAGGGAATTGAATGTTTAAATCTGGGTTGAATTCCAAAGTTGTTTCTTTAAATTGAGGAAAAATTTGTTTCATGAAATCTTGAGATAATAAAATTGAAGAAGCTTGAGATGAAGGACATGCAGTTGTTGACCTGAAAGGAATGCCTTGTGAAGCAGTAATATGAATCATGTTGTCATCTGTGGCAAATGCTTGTTGTTGCAGTTGTGTTGCTGCATGGTCCCTCTGAAGTTAACAACGGCTTCATTTGTTCTTGTTGGAATTATTGCTTTGGAGAATAAA
Source organism: Sylvia atricapilla (assembly GCF_009819655.1). NCBI lineage: Eukaryota > Metazoa > Chordata > Aves > Passeriformes > Sylviidae > Sylvia > Sylvia atricapilla. Next base: position 30,118 of record NW_027077029.1, on the reverse strand, counting down.
TCTGTTTTTTATATGTGACTGGGAGAAAATGATGCACTGTGGGTGTTCCGCCACTCGGTGGCGCTGTTGCTCCAGTGGCTGGGTGGGGAAGTCGCTGTGGCCGCTGTAATTGTGCAGTCCCGCCACTAGGTGGCGCTGGCATCGCGACAACCGGACCCTGTCGATCGACCGATATTTTGTCTGGGATCTCTTCAATTATTTCTGACAAAAGACGCTGTGCTTGTAACAAACTCTCCGTTTCTGGATCTCTGGGACACACTGCAGTGATGTTTGGATGTGCACCCATGTGCCTGAACGAGCTAGCTGATATTGAATCACCGAGTGGCTGCCGAGTTGGTATTGAGGCGCTGCTCGTGGGCGGGGTTATGGTTTATGGCGTCTGCTGTGAGGAGGCGGCCCCTTGGAGAAATTCTCCGCCCTGGCCCCACCCCATCAACACTTGCACCGCCCCCGCCTGCTCCGATCCGGCTCGCATCGTCCCGGCACCGCCCTGGGAGGCGTTCCCTCTCGACCCGGCCCCGGGGCCGCCCCGTCCCGCTCGCCATCGGGGTTTACCCCGCCCGCAGCGAGACTGCGGCTTGGGATACATCCCACCCCACTGCGCCTGCGCCAACGTGAGCCGCGAGCGCCTCTGGGGTTTGCAGTGCACGGCTCTGCGCCTGCGCCTGCGCCGCCCCTCCTGGCTCTCTGCCCGCACCTTGCGATGTGGACACAGTTTTGTCCATTTCGCTTCCCGTAGCCTCCATCATCACCCTACGCCGAGCTACCGGCACGGGCTTTTCCTCCCCCTTTGTCCCGGTCTCGCGGTCCGCGAAATCCCGACGGTCGCCCGCGAGTTGTTTTCCCCCGCGATCCGCGCCCCCCTGACATGGTGTGTGAAGTGAATAAAATTAAGGGACTCCTAGTTGTTCAAGTGTTGGAAGTTTGGTTACTGTTACTTGTTACTGTTGAGTGCACTGGTATCCATAGCAACTTGCATGCCCCTTACCTTCCCTCGAAAGTTTGTATCCCAAACCCCAGTTCCTTACCCCTTGTATTGTACACCCCTTGGCCTCTGCTGCTCCTCCCACCTGCCCTCTGCCTGCTCCACTTCCTGCCTGCTCCACTTCCTGTTCCCTGCCAGTGCCCGGCCTGCCCATCAAACTGCTGTTGCCACCCCTATGGAAAACCCAAGGACTCCCATGAAGCTCCACTTCAAGAGGAAGTGGAGTTGCTGGCAAAATGGTCCAAAGGCTGCAACCCAACACAAAATCCAAATAAAGGAAAGACACTACAGTACTGAGAGGACCCTCAGCTACTGGAGGACTGATTCTGCTGCCTCGCCATGACCAAAGGAGAACTGAGCAAAGGTGACAACCCTAGACCAGACGTGCCAAATTGAGTTCTAGAGAACACCCGTGAGGGCAAACTCCTGGCCCTGCAGTGGCTCTGCAGCAATCGAGGGCAGTGGCAGGACCGACTGGGACCTCCTCCTCGGTGGAGCAGCAGGGGTGTAGGCCATCCCTCGAGCTTCCCCTTTTTAAATAAAGGCATTTAAGGAGTTAATATCATCTCCTGCCCTGGTCATTTCTAACAGTGTGTTTTTCTGCTGCCCCCCGTCATCACGTTCCGCGTCCGCGCCGTGTGATTGTTCCCAGCGCAATTGACTCGCATCGCCTTGGCGTCCTTGTGCCGCGGTGTTATCTCCCGCCGCCGGCGCGATTTGGGGTTGTTTTCCCTGCTGCTCTGGGGTTTGGCTCACTCCCCCTCCCCCCTGTTGTGTCTGTCCTTGCTCGGGTGGAGGAAGGGATGGCGAAGCGATTTCGCGCGGTGTCTGGGGAGGGGTAAACGGACTTCTAGATGGAATCCGATCTAAATCTTCCCGTTCCCCCCCCGGGGCAATTGTCCCATGTCCAAGGGACATGCTTCAAAAGAAAGCATGTCTCTATCCTGATCGCTAGGATGAAGTACAATTTTTTTCTTTCCCGGGACTGGCATCGGGGAATCAGGTTTCAGAATTTGAGGCTCTGAGATAAGCTCTTGTGATTTATGTGCCTCATCCTGGAGGAGCTGCTGGCTCTCTCCTGCTGCTATAACCTGGGGAAGCGGCTGGCTATCCCCTCCTCCCACATTCTCACTAGGAGATATGGGATCTGCCTGCTGCTGAGAAGCAGCTGGCTGCTGTTCAACAGAGGAAACATCGCTCTGTTCCTCCCGCGCAGCCCTCCGCTGCTGTAAAGAAGGAGGAACTGCCTTTTTATTACGTGAAATTGCCTCTAGCATGATTCTCCCTGCGTGCAATAGCTTCGCAGCTGTTTTATCCCTTTTAGTTGCCCTGTGGTACAACTCCCTATTTGCCTCTTGCCAAAATGCCGGCTCAAATAGGACGTGGGTTTCACAATGTGGAAAGTTAAACCAAACCCACAAAAGCAGAGCTTGAAGCTCCTTTTCAGGAAGGCCTGCAGGATGTGCAGACATAACTACCTGTAAAACGGATAGAATCTTAAGTTGTTCCTGGGAGACTCCCACCCCCATGTGTTCTAGATTTGACCGGTCTCACCAAAACTGAAGAACAGGGTGCAGATGTTCTCAAATCCGTCCCGGAGGTGTCCTGATCACCGACCAGCAGATCTCAGGGTGACGAATGCAGGGCCCTTGGAGTTCGTCTTTCCGAGGCGAAGTTGAAGTCAGCTGCTGTGGCCACAAATCTTCCCCTGTCTTCTCTGGATTTCTTCCTGGCTTTAGAGGGCTTTGTGCGTTCACTGGAAAGCACCCAGTGAAGCCAATTCTCACTGAGGTGCCCCCTCGGTGCCCACCCAGGGATGCCAGATGTTGGCAGGGGGTTTCCTCACCTGAGCTTTAGGTGTTTTAAAGTCCTTGGGCCTCTAAAAAGCCCCAAGTCGCATCCGTGTAAAAAAGCAGAGTCCTCAAGGTTTGTTTTCCGATTTCTCGTGTTGTTTATTATTCGATATCTCAAAATTTTCTCTGCTCCCAGCCGAGGTCCGGACAGCAGCTGGGACACGAGGTGACTGCCCCACAGATGGGATGTCCCCTAACATTTATACAGATAATTATGTACTAGTTATTTACTATTTTGTGCCCATGCCCAGTGCCCACACCAGAAGTGACATTCTATTTCGGTCCAATCCACTCTAACTACTTTGTGCCATCACTGCCCCAAAAAATGGAGGACAAGGTAGAAGGAGAAGTACACAAGGTACCACCCAAATTCCACCATCTTGTCCCCATTTACTTCTATTCTAAAAATTCTAAAACTATTAAATTCTACATCATCTGCTGTGCTAAATTACAATTTTCACATCCTGGAGGTCTGTAATTCCTTTTGCAATGTTGGAAGCTTTTCCCATGGATTAAAATCAAACCCAGTGTTTTCCTGGGCTCTGTGCCAAGGTCTCCAAGCCCCCTGGACCGGCTCCACACCCCCCTGTCCAGGGTTCAAACTCCTTTCCTCAGGTCCCAGGCCATCCAAGGACAATTCCTGGACTCCAACAGGAAGGCAGGTGAGAGCTGGCCCTCAGGAGGCCAAGCCAGCCAGATTTGGCAGTACTGGTGGCTTTTGTCTGGGAGCAATCCTTGGATAGATGGAATTTGGGAGGTGGAATCCCAATTTTGGCCATGGGTGCTCTGTTGAGAATGATGGGGTTTTTCCATGTGAAAGAAAAGCGCCTAGTGTAAGTGTTTTGCAAGGAGATGAAAGGTGGCCACAGTAAGGGAGAGCAGCCAGACCTGTTTTTCATGGCATCTTCTTTCTTGGAACAATCCTTGGATATATGGAATTTGGGAGGTGGATTCTCAGTATGGACACCTGGACATGAAAGATGTTTCATTCCATAGGAAGGAAAGCACAAAGCCCCAGTGTACTGAAGGCAGGTGAGAGGTGGCCCCTGTGAGGCCAATCCAGGCAGATCTGTCTTTTCCAGAAGGCTTGATCTGGAATTAATCCTTGGATATATGGAAATTTGGAAATGGGATCTTCCAAATTTCAATCATGAGACCCTGGAATGATGGTGCTTTTCCATAGTAAGGAAAGGCTGGAGCTCCAAGTTTCTAAAGGCAGAGCAGAGGTGGCTCCCAGGAGGCCAAGACCAGAAAGATTTGTCTGTCCTTGCAGCTCTTCCCTATGAGTAACCTTTGTATAGATTTTGGGTGGTAAAATCCCAGTTTTCACCATGGGCTCGTGGATGAGAAAGACAGTCATTTTCCATAGGAAGAGAAGCACAGAGCCCCAGTGTTTTGGTGGTAGATCACCAGAGGTGATCTGGTGGCCAGAGGTGGCCCCCAGGAGGCCAAGCTAGACAGACTTTTCTCTCCTGGAAGCTTTTGGCTGGAAGCTATCCTTGGATATCCAGAATTTTGGAGGCCAAATCCCAATTTTGGCCATGGGTCTCTGGAAGAGAAGGACATTTCTTTCCCTCAGGAAGGAAAACATGGAGCCCCAGAGCTCCAGGGGCAAATGGGAAGCAGCCCTCGACATTCCATGGTCAGCTGAAGCTGTCAGGCAGCCCCTGGGAGGCCAAGCCAGCCAGACCTGTTCCATGTTCCCTGGGTTCCATGGGGAGAGGGAAACAAGGCACAGGGAGAAGAATGAATCCACCAGAAAGCCAAGCCCAGAGGTGTCCTGAAAACCATCCCTCGCTGGGGTTGGGCTGGGCTCAGCCACAGCCCCCAGACCCGTTTGCTGAGGCCAGGTTTGCACCCCTATCCCCCAACCAAGAGTTTTGGGGGTGTGGGGTAACCCATGCTCGGGGGAGTGAACACCACCCCCCTGACACAGCCTGGCTCAGGTGTAAAAGCCCCACCCTGGGAAGGCCACACACACACACACACACGGGACAGTGTGACACTTGCCCTGCCCCAGGGGAGGTCTCTGTCCCTGTCACTCCCTTGCTCTCCCCTCCTTTTCTCTTTCACAGGCTGTGGGGCTTGGCCAAATGAGAGAGTCCTTTTTCTCTTCATCCCTGTTGCCTTTGTGACAGTTACAGAGAATTTCCCCTCCTTTTAATAACCTTTTTGGTTTGAATTTTTATTTTCCTTTATGGGAACCTGCCAGCAGCTGAGATGGAGCTCTGCAGGAAGTGATGAAACCATTAATTGCTTGTCTTGTCCGTTTATTCATGTTTGGGATTTGTTTGGGTTTTCATCAGAAGTGACTTGTGGGAAGAGCAAATGTAGGGTGAGGTTTGATTTCTGGCAAGTGTATTTTGCCCATGGGATGCTGGAGGGGTCTCTGTGCCTCTTGCCCTGGGGGATGCTTGGGCGAGGCTTTTTGGGGTTGTCCCTGTCCCTCTCACCTCAGGTGATTCCCAAAAGCTTGTCCCTGTCCATATCATCCTAGGACATTCCTGAGGGAGTCTTCATCGTTCTCACCCCAGGGAATTCCTGGGGGGATCTCCCCTCCTCTCACCCCTTTGCCAAGGGGGTGCTCAGGGGAGTCTGTGTCCCTCTCCCCAGGGAATGCTTGGGGCTCTTAGTCCCCCTCACCCTGGGGGATGCTCGGGGGGTCTCCATCCCTCTCACCTCGGGGAATGCTTGTGCAGGGCTGGGGACCAGGGGCTCTGTGTCCCTCTCCCTGCTGAGTGTGCTCAGGGGTTTGGGCCCTTTCTGACCTTCTCCCACCTGGGGAGGTCCCGGGGGTCTCTGTCCCTCTCAGGCCCAAACATCATCGGGGTGAGAGGGGACAGAGACATCCCTAAACTCCTGGGAAGGGCTAAATGTGGGATTTGGTTTGGGGCTGAGGATTTAGGAAGGGGCTGTAATTGGGGCTGGCGATGGAGTTGGGGCTGAGATTTGGATTAGAGCTAGGATTGGGGTTAAGGCAAAACATGGGATTGGCTTTAGCAATGGGATTGGGATTGGGTCTGGAGCTAGACAAGTCGGGGACTGGGATGAGATTAAATATGGGACTGTGAGTGTGTCTAAACGTGGAGAGAGTTTGAGACCAGCATCAGGGTTAGGTTTGGGACTGAGCACATGCAGGCTCCCGGGCAGGAGCAGCAGCAGTGCCGGCCCCTTCCCACCTGCTGCTGCCTGCCTTCCAGGGCTTTGTCCGGCTGAATTCTGGACTAGAGCAACACTCACCCACAGACAGCCCTGACTGCTCAGGGCCCGCCTGCGCTGCCCTGAGCCAGCCTCCAGAGAAAGAAAGGATCGGCTTCCAGCGCTGTTTTCAGCCCTGTTTTACTCACCCTGAGGTGACAGCAGGAGGCTGCTGCTGCCTTTGCCTTGGGAATTGTAGCTCATGGCTGCTCTTGTCCCTCTTCTGCTTGCCACTTGAAATTTATCCATAAACTCCAATTGCCTTTTTTGATCAGTGCCACTCAGAGCACTTTTGGGACAGGAAACTCTGGCACCATGAGTAGCAGATGTCCAAATGTTCACAAGTACCTGAGCAAAAAACTGAGGACAATTAAAGCCACACTGGCCACATTTGCAGTGCTCATACACAGCCCTGTTGCTGCTGCTGCTGCTAAAATACTATCAACTGACAGCGGCTGTCACAGAAATTGCCTCTGGCATGTCAAGTACAATGAAAAAAAATCCACCAGGAGAAAGAGAAACCAGAACTTCTATAATAATAGGAGGCTGGACAGAGCAAGGACACATCCAGACTGTTGCAGTCATCATGTCGTTCTCCTCTTTATTGGTTATTGCAATGCTTGCTTTTTATACATTAGCAACATAGTTGACATTACAGGCTACACAAAATATGTAAACAATCTTTGTCTTATGTTGCCTCAAGTTTGCCTGTTTTTCACTTTTTGCATTTTGTTCTCATGCAGCTTCAAGTAAACTATGTATATTATTAGAATTGTTTACATTCTTCCTCTCTAGGAGGAGAATGAAGATTGATGGTGATGATCACCAACGAAGTCGAAGAAGTGGCTACCTGTGTAGCCAATCTTGGCCTGTCTATAAATTTATATATATATATAATCAGAAAAATAAAGTAGAAACTTTTCCTGCTTGACCTCCTGCTGGCCTGCGTCGTCCTTTCGTGCTCCTAACAGCAGCCGCAAGTGTGACCCTCCGTCACAGTTTTAAGGTGGTTAAAGTATCAGAGCCACAATTCTGCATATCAAATCTCATTATTGCCCGGAACACCTTAATGTCAGAAGTTTAGAATTTCTTCTGCACCACAGAGGCCTACAGGCCTTACAGGCCAAAGGGCTCAGTCTGCAATTGCTCAGCCTCCAATAAATCATGTCTTCATTCCTGCAACACAGCATCAGGGTTAGGTTTGGGACTGAGCATATGCAGAGTGGGACAGAGGGATGTCACTGCAGGATGTCCCTGGCATCATCCCAGCCCTCCTCAGGCACCTCCAAACATGGGGGGCAGCTGGGTGGTCCAAGATCCAGGTGCTCCCACTCTGCCCCTCCATACCAGGCGAGCATTCCAGGAGGGCAGCCCTGAATGTGACCCTTGGGATCTGAGATCAGCCTTCACATCCCTGTGGGAGCAGCTATAGACCTGGGGAGAGGCTTTTCCCCTTTCATCCCTGTGGAAAGGTGAACCCCAGCTGCCCTTTCCTTCTGGTGCCTCCTCATCTCCTCTGCTGAGGATGTCAAACCCACAGGAGCAGGAAATTTCCCATTCTGTGTTACTCTGAGTCTGCAGCCTGGGACATCCACTCAGAACAAAGCACTTTCTGAAAGTCCTGATGCTGAATGACATCAGGAGGAGGTTTGTGAGAAAGGGAGTGTCCTGGGCTGACTGTAATGCATCTGTATCCTCAATCGTCTGTTCTGTGTGTGCAGTCGGTTGTGTTCTGTACCTGTAAGAGTGGTTCTGAGGGTGAGCAGGGAAGAAGAGATGCACAGGTTTTTTTCAAAAGTGTTCACTCCTCCACATTCCTTTTTTTTTTTCCTCGGGACAGTGTGTTGGTCAGATGCTCAGACAGTGAGCAGGGAGAGGGTTTTTTATTCCTTTTAGTTAGTTTAGCTAGCTGAGACAAAGAAGCTTCCTGGACTGTTTTTTTGGTGTTTTGTTTTTTTTGTTTGTTTTTTTTCTTCTTCCTTTTTCTTGGGACTTGTTTAAGTCTGCTCTGGACTGAAAACTCAGAGAAGGATTGGGATCCAGCATCCGTGGCCCACCAGGGCCTGGACCTCAGCATTTTCCAGCACCAGAAAGACTGGGATTGATAAAAGACTAAGAGAGAGCCAAGCTAACTTCTGGTGAGACCTTCCTCAGTTTTGCCATTTCTCTTTGGAGCAGTGAGAGATTTTGTTGTTAAATTGTTTCATTCCTTGTGCTTGTGGGCCTTTTGTTTGTTAAATAAATAGTTTTTTTCCACTTTTCCCTGAGGAAATTTTTTTCCCCGGACTGGCTGGCGGTGGGGCAGTTTGGGTTTGCTCCCCAGAGGAGCCCCATTCAGAGGTTTCTTCCCAAATTTACCCTAAACCAGGACAGTCACAATGGTCTCCTTGGATCACCAGTGTCATGATGGCCCCTTGGCTCCAAGTGTCCCCACTGTGTCACAAAGCCTCGTGGTTCCATGAGGCTGCTGAGCATCACAATGGACCCTTGGTTCCATGAGGCCTTGCTGTGTCACCATGGACTTCTGGTTCCATGAGCTGTCATGTTGTCAAAAACGACCTCCTTGGTTCTGCAGTGTCACCAGGGATCCTGTGTTCCATGAGGTTTCTCAGTGTCACCATGGACTCCTTGGCTCTATGAGGCTCTGCTGTGTCACAATGGCCCCTTGGTTCCATGAGGCCTTTCTCTGTCACAATGGAATTTTGGTTCCATGAGTTTCCACAGGGTCACAATGGTCTCCTTGGATCTGCAGCATCACAATGGACCATCAGTTCCATGTGGCCCCTGCTGTGTCAAAATGGATTTTGGTTCCATGCAGCCCCACAGTGTCAAAATGTCCCCTTGGCTCCATCAGAGTCTGCAGTGTCACAATGGACCCTTTGTTCCATCAGGTTCCACAGTGTCACAGTTGACTCCTTGGGTCTGTGAGGCCAGGCTGTTACCAAACCTCCAAAATATCAGAATAAGACTCCTTAACACTAAACTGCTGTTAAAGAGGGCATCACTTATTTAGGGCTGAGGTCCAACAGGGGATAACATCAAACCTTGTGTGGACACGTGATTCTAAAAGTGTGTTGCCTATATACATTTGCTAAGTGTGTATTACAATTTACCCATTTCCCACTTCTCATTTATGTGTTGGTGTATGTTTTGGATTTTACTTTGCTTGTTCTGTTATATGAGCTATTTCCAGAAAGTTTCATGTAAAATGGTTTGTTCTTTGTACAACCCTCCTGTTCCTTTCCCTTGGTTCATCCCCAAGTTGTTTGTCAGATATTTGTTCAGTGTCAATCATTAGTTACATAACACTCTGGTCCTGTCAGTCACTCTGGGGCCTCTCCCTGTGTCCAGAAAATTCCAAGAGAGGCGTCGAGTGATTGGGCAGAATCAAAGCGGTCCCCTCCCATTTGGTTATGATTTGATGTTGCACCTGTAATGTCAAGAATCACTCTTTACTTTTCTGTTATTGGTTTGTTGCTGTACCCCATCCCTGAGACCCACCCCCCTTTATAAGTTGATCCCCTCACATTCTCAGGCTCTCTTCTGACACAGAGCCCTGGGGTGAGGATCCCCCTGATCCAATAAACTCTGTAGTCCTGTCTCTGAAGAGTCCCGCCTTTTATCTCCTGCCTTCACCGCGTCCATGCTTTTGGTCAGCCAAGAACTCTCAGTGTCGTCGTGGGGCCAGGGCTGGCTGAGCAGAGTGACACAGGCAGCCACAACACATTTATAAAAAGGTAAGAGGAGGATTTTCTTATAAATGCATAAAAAGAATTTGTATTTTTGCAAAAAAATTCAATGAATGCTATATGTATAATGGGTGAAAGTTTTTCTAGTTTCTTTTAACATGGTTTAGAAATGGTATTGTGATGAATAAGTATATTCTGGGGGAGTTGTAACATAGTATAAAAATAAATCACTGTTTTTGTAACATCTAAACTGGCAAATCTGGAAGATAAAGAGAGTCCTTCCTAATTCCTGAATTATCTAGATAAAAATCATGGTGAATCAAAGCTCCAAGAAAGAATTTATTGATCTTCTTTTATATTGAACATGAAACGACTGGGAAGTGCCACCAAAGAACGAAGAGTAATAAAATACAAAATTAGTAAAATGGGGCAGGTTTGGGGGATGAAACTAGGAGGGCATCTGAACTCAAAGGAATGTAAGAATAATGTGTTAAAGTCTATTGAATATGTAACAAAGTGGTCCTTCTAACCCAGTGTTGTCAAAGAGGAGAGTGTCCTTTCTGGCGGCATGCCAGGGAGCCCGAGCCAAGATACTTTGCTTTATTTCTGTTTCCTAATTGTCTTTTTATTTTTTTATTAAAACCTACATATTTTTTTAGGAAAGTGAACCATGTTTTTCACATGAAGTGAGCCTGGGCAAGGAGGCTGGAGCCCCCAGGCCCTGCCCTGAGGCGTCAGCGCTGCCCCAGCAGTGCCCATGGCCTGTCCCTGCTGCAGCCCCGGCACTGCCACCCCCAGCCCTGTGCCCGGCCCCGAGAGCACTCAGGCCCTACAGCAACACCAGGGCCAGGAGGGCAGCGGGGCAGGGCCACGGGAGCAGCACTGCCAACACCAAGGGCTGCTGCTCCTGGCCACAGCTGCTGTGCCAGCCCTGATCTGCCCCAGCTCTGCACACAGACACTGCTGCTGCAGCTGCAGAGAAGGGAACAAAAGGGGCATCTCTGCAGAAAACTTGGCTGGGAGATCCTTGAGTTCCTTTAAAGCCACCAAGAGCACAGCCCCTCATTGACACAGTCTGTGGCCACAGGGAAGGTGGAGAGAAACAAACTGAGAAATGGCACTGTCCCAGGGTGACTATGATGCTTCTATCCTCAGTCGTCTGTTCTGTGTGAGCTGTGTGTTCTGTGCCTTTAAGACTGGTTCTGAGAGTGACGCAGAGAAAGAAGAAGCATGCAGTTTGTTTTGAAAATAGTGTTCACCCCTCTGCATTTTTCTCTTCTTCCTCGGGACTGTGTGTGTTCGTAAGAATGCACAAACAGTGGCCTGAGAAAGCCAGAGAAAGGGTATTTTCCTTTTAGTTAGTCTAGCTAGCGTAGGCAAAGAAGCTTCCTGGACTGTTTTTTTTTTTTTTTTCCTTTTTCTTGAGACTGCTTAAATCTGCTCTGGACTTAAAAACCCAGAGGAGCACTGAGATCTTGTGCCCGTGGCCCACTGGGGCCTGGACTTTGGGATTTTCCAGTGCCGAAGGGACTGAGGCTGATAAGAGACTGAGAGAGCTGAGCTAACTCCTGTGAAGCATTTTTAGTTTTGCCACCTCTCTTCAGAGCAGTGAGAAGTTTTATTGTTTAATTTCATATTATTCATTCCTTGTGCTTGTGGGCATTTCGTTTGTCAAATAAATAGTTTTTTCCACTTTTCTCCGAGAGTGTTCTTTTCCCAGACCCGCTGGGAGGAAGGACCATTAGGGTTTTCTCTCCAGAAGACTCCCATTTAGAAGTTTCCTCCTAAATTCACCCTAAATCAATACAATATGTTTTTGTTGTTGCACAACGTGGGGTGTGAGAGAGTGGAAAAAAGTTATATTAATTATTGATTTCATTTCAGTTGTACTTTATGTAGGAATAAAGGAGCCATGTTGGTCCTTAAATTCTTGACATCTCTTAAAATAATATCCTTTCTATGTTTCTGTTCTTAAGGCTTTTTTGAGGTTTTAATACCTTTCTAGTTCCTAAGTTATTTTTCTTATTCAAAAATAGCTCCAATGTTGTCCCTAACACATAGCTTTTACACTGGAAGTGCACAAACTAGAATTGCTATTTATCTTGGTGATCATAATTTGTGAAAAGTTTATACAAGTCCTGGAGTTTGTGCCAAGTATGTTTAGTTTATAGTTTCTTCATCCTACCCTCTTTCCTAGTTCCAGTAGCATGTTTTAGAGATTTATAGACAATTACACCCAGTTCGTTAGAGGAAAAAAAAAAATAAAGCTTTTCAGTCCTTCCTGTCCCTCTTATCTTTTGAATCAGTTACCTCACTTTTGGGGAATGATCAGTATCCCCTAAATATTAAAAAAAAAATCAGGTTCCTAGTATTTCACTTAGTGAGCTTCCTCTATCTCGTTTGCAACTACTCTAGGGTGAATTCTAGAACTTCCAGAGGGGCTGATAAAACTCCTGACCCAGAAGTAGACCCAGAAGTAGGCCCAGGTGTGGAAAATCCTAAATAGTGTGGAGAATGGGAGGATGTGGGCCAAACCCTAAAAGAATTTTCTGACCCTATAACCTAAAATTTCCCATGTAAACACATTCAGAACCCAACTGAAATAAAAAATACTTAAAAAAGTACCAGAATAATAATAAAAAATTACAATAAACTGGGCCCTAGCATATCGCTTATCACACAGTGCTAAATAGCAGCAAAGCAGCAGATAGAGGCAGGGGGGCAGGGAGATAAATCAGCAGCTACCCCAGTCACTCAGACAGCAGCTGAACCAGACAGGAAGCCTAAATCAGCAGCTAAACCAGACAGTAAACCTCAGTCAACAGCTACACCAGACAGGGAGCCTAAGACAGCAGCTGAACCAGACAATAAGCCTAAAACAGCAGCTGAAGCAGACAGTGAGTCTAAGACACTGGCAGTCGCCCCAGCAAAGAAGGGCACATACAAAACAAACCAACCAGTGAACAATAATGCAAGTAAAAACCCCTCAATGCCTCCCAACAGCACCCAATCAGAAGCCCAATTAACACCCAATCACACCCAAACCAACCAACACCCAATCAAATGCCAAACCAACTGATATCCTAGCAGTAGCCAACCAAACTAACACAAAATTAAAAACCCAACAAACTAGCACAAAGTCAGGAGCCCAATCTGCTGGCACAAAATCAAAACCCGCTATTAATTCCTTTTCCTTGAAGTACCGTCAAAGCCTAAAAAAATAAATTACACTTAATTACCAGATAATCTATAATTAGTTAGTTAATCCATCTTTGAAATGCTGCAAACAATGCTACAATGCTAGACAGCACTGAGGCAAAACATTTAAAATCCCTGCCACATAATCCAGTTTTTGACCAAAAAATAACGATGGAGGCTACCCCTTGCAATCTCCGGGAACAGGTCCTAAAAAGTGTACCACAAAAATATCTGTGTGCAGACAATCTCTATATGCAGCAAATCCAATAAAAACCATAAAACAAAAAATTATTGTCTTCTCAAATAACTTAAACACTAAAATCCCCAACTTGGTATCATGTACACCAGTGATGTGGCAAAAACTTGTACAACTTAAGCCACAAAAATACTCCTTTGCTTCAGCAATAATAAAGCAAATTATGCAAAACCCACACATACTAAATATAGGAAAGAAGCTCCAAGCATATGTAGATGCCGTGCATAGTCAAACACGTGCAAGAATTGCAGCTCTAAAAACACATATGCAAACATTGCAAAACAAAACAAAACAAAACAAAAAACCAAAATCAAACAAAAAAAAACCCCAAAAAAACTTGAAAAAAATATTCTCCAAATCTCAGCAGTACAGGTCAGAGGTTCCGGTACCAAACACAAACGTTCCCCAAGTAAGGGAAAAAAAAAAGCATCCCACACAATAAGCTGTAGTTCCACAAGTGTAAAAAAAACATAAAAAATAAAATTAAAAATCTACTGATGATCTGACACAACAGCTGTGTAAATTGTTAAACGGCAAGACTCAAAAAAAGAGTTCCACTAAAAAATAAGTAACTCCAGTTACCCAGGGAAAGACGGATAAGCAAACTTAAGGAGACCCTACCACTTGCCAAGTAAAAGCTAAAACATCCTGTGTTTTTTAAACTGTGTAAACTCATTATCCTGGCACATTAGAACCACAAAAATATAAAACCTGAGTTAACACAAGTGCACAGGGCACAATACTCCCATCAAAACATCTGGGGGAAGAATCTGTTTCTATTGCTGGTGTAACAAAAAAATCACAAAATTTTACTTTAGTACAAATTAACGTTTGTCTAACTGAGAATAAATTTAAAAGGCAGCCTATTGTGACTTGCCCAATAACCCTATGCATTTTGAGCATAAACTTCCTCCAAAATAAATATTTCAAAAACCCATAAAAACTCAGATAAGCATTTAAAATAACAACTGTAAAACAACAAGGATAAAGCAATTGAACACCTTGTCTGAACTATCAAAACACCCATCTGCTGTAAGACTTCTGAAGGGGAACAAACAACAAGTACCAATTGCCACTTCAACAGTGCCTTGCCGACAGCACAGAACAACTCAAAATGCTGTAATTCCCATCCACAAAATAATTCGTAAGCTAAAAAGCCAAGAAGTGGTCAACAAAACCCACTCACCCTTCAACAGCCCCATCTAGCCTGTGTGCAAACCTGAAAAAAAATAAAAACCAACTGTAGACTATTGGGCCTTAAATAAAGTAACTCCACCACTGAATGCTGCTGTTCCAGACATTGTAAAACTCCAATAGAAGCTCAAGTCCAAAACAGCAAGGTAGTATGACACTATTAACATTGCCAATATATTTTCCTCCATTCATCTGGCAGCAAAATGCAGGCCACAGTTTGCCTTCATGTAAAGGGGTGTGCAGTACACTTAAAACCAACTGCCCCAAAAATAAAAGCACAGTCCTACCATCTACCAGAAACTGATGCAAACTGCACTAAAAAAACCTCCAAAACATCTGCAGTACATCAATAACATCATTCTATAAAAAAATGCTGCAGCTGAAATATTTGAAGAACAAAAATCATCCAGATTCTCCAAAATACTAGTTTTGCTATAAAAATACCACAAAGTTAAAAAGCCTGCTCAAAAAATCCAGTTTCTAAAACTTCAGTAAAAAAAAATAGACAGCATCAAATTCCCACTAATGTTATCAACAAAATCACAGCAATGTCTCCACCAACCAACATAAAAACCCCACAAGCTTTTCTAAGCACCATAAGCTTTTAAAAAATACACATTCCTAAGTACAACGAAGTTTTAAACCCTCTCTATCTGGTTACCCACAAAAACCCCACTTTCCACTAAAACCCTTAACAGCAACACACTTTTGCCCAAAGCAAACAAAAATTGCTCACACCACAGCCCTTAGCCCAATCAAAACAAACCAAAATGTAAAAAACATACTCTACTCCGCAGCCAGGAGCCAGAGTCTGCCCTAAGACCTTGAACAAAAAATGCCTGAGGAGGCTCAAAGCCAGCCACTAAAATTCTGATGTCAAAACTACAAAAAGTCTAAAACCAACCACACTCCAACAGGGAGAGAAATTTTAGCAGCCTATAAAAACATCCAAACTGCTTCAAAAATAATAAACACTAAAACACAATTCTTCCTAGCACCCCAACTACCAGTGCTAATGTAAATATTTAAAGCAAATTTCCCTCTACCCACCATACCACCAATGCCACATAAAGTAAATAAATTACTCTCCTCACACAGTGCACCCGTATTAAAAAACTAAATCATCCTGAAATTTTAAAAGTAATCACAAATTAACCTATAAGTAAAAACTTCAGTCTCATAAATTAAAAAAAACAAACCCAGATAACACGTACTAAAAAGACTTCTCCATACAACCAAGTACCAGCAAAATGGCACGCTACTCTCTCTTCACTGACAATTCCTGTTGCATCATAAAAATAAACCAAAAGTCAAAACCAGCTGTATAAAATCCCACACAACAAATGGCACAAGTTACTAAAAAAAAAAAAAATAAAGTCTACTTACTAAGCTCAAATCTGTTCAATTAACCCTAAACCCTAAAAACAAAATAGCAAAAGCTCTACCTCTACACTAATTAATAAATAGTAGCCAATACTCTACAAAAATAATTCAAAAAGTAAAAAAAAACCCAACTAGCAGCAGAAAAAAAAAATCTAAGCTGCTAATAAATAAAAAACATTGCTACCAAAATAAAACCAACCTATAAAAAATCCTCCATAGAAGTACCCATATTCCCAAAAATAAAATTAATAAAAAGCACCAAAGCAACGAACAAATAAATCAAACTAAAAAATTATCAAAAAACAAATTTAAATTAGCAACACCAAAAAAGTTTTTCCTAACTCAAAAAGTTCATGATTCTTCAAGGCATCAAAGCAAAAATACCTCCTATAAATAAATACAAAACCAAAAAATAAGTCTAACCATAAATAGTATTTCTCAAGTTGTTCATAACTATAACAGATGTACTACAATCAAACAAGTCAAGCAAATAAAGCCCGTGTAGTATAGTAAACAATAATCCAAATATAAGTATAAAAAACCCTTGCAAATTAAATACATTACACTGCCCTAAACACACCAAAATAAACACTGTGTACTCACAATGATAAAATCACAGCAAAAAAAATAAAACCCTATCCTGTACCTCATGCTACAGCCCATAACACCGTTCTAAGCCTTAAAAACCAAATTCTTTAAAAACATAATACCTCTAATAAATTAATTCAAACAATAAAACTTATTTCAAAAATAGCCTTACCAACACCTGGGCTAGGGAACACAACATCAAATAAATATACCATATTCCCTACCATACACCAGCTGCTGGGAAAGTAAAAAAAAATACAATAAACTGTTAAAAACCACTTTAAAAACATTAAATAAAAAAATCTTTCAAAAATTAAAAGCAACACCTAAAAAAAACCTCCTAATGAATTAACACGCAAAGTTCCACCAACAAAACAAACCCTGCCCAGTCTGTACTCCAGCATACAGTAAATATAATCCCTGTAATACATATTAAAAAATTATTTTAAAACCCAATTTAAATCAATTCTGCCTCAAGTACAAAGAAACCCATCCATAAATTTGTCTTTACTCCAAAACCAAAATAAACATAATAAATAATGGAAACAACCCCACAACAACACAATGTGTACCTCAAAAAAATCTAATTGTTAAGTAAAAGCCATTGTAAATATCAATTTTTATTGAATGTCACTACCATTATCTGTATATAACTATATATTGTTTTTATATAGATGTATGCACATATAATGTATGTGTTTCTAAAGTTAGAATTCAATTAGTTTTAGTAAGTCAATTATATAATAATAAAGAGTAGAATATCCTAAAGTGACTATAATACTTGTATCCTGAATCATCTGTTCTGTATGTGCTATGTGCTTTGTACCTTTAAAACTAACTCTAAAATTAAAACAACAACAACAAAAAAGAAAAATGCAGTTGGTTTTAAAAAACAGTGTTTACTCCTCGGCCTTATTTTTTTCGTCCTCAAAACTATGTACGTTCATCATATGCACAAACAACAACAGAAATAAACGTTATTTTTTTCCTTGTAATGAACCTAGCTAATTAAAACAAAAAAGCTTCTAGAACTAGGTGTTTGTTTTTTTTTTTTTCCTTAAAATTATTTAAATCTACTCTAAACTAAAAAAACAAAAAAAACCCAACAAAATATAACAACCACGGCCCACTGGGCCTGAAAGTCAGTATTTTCCAGCACCAGAAAAACTAAAACTAATAGAAAACTAAACTAACACCTGGCAAAAACTCTCAGTTTCGTCCTCTCTCTTCAAAACAGCAAAAAAATTTCTATTATTTAATTTCATAGTACCCGCTCCTTATGCTTGTCAAAATTTTGTCAAACAAATACTTTTCTGAACTTTTCTCCAAAAAATTCTTTTCCCAGAAAACTAAAAAAATAAATAAATAAAATTAGTTTCTCACAAAAAAAAAGCCCATTCAAAAATTTCATTCCAAATTTACCATGAACCAAAACAGGCAAAAAAATCGACGACTCTTTTGGACAAAATTAAAAATATAAAACACAGGAAAAAAAAAACACTATCTAAACAACAAGTAGTATCAAAACAGAATTTTATTACACGTGATTTCAGAAATTGCCAGCACTTTAATGTTCTGAACCATCCAGTGATCACTTCCACACTGCAGCCTTGAGCTCCTGGTTCCTCAGCTGTAGATAAGGGGGTTCAGGGCTGGACTCACCACTGAGTACAGAACTGAAACTGCCAGATCCAGGGATGGGGAAGAGATGGAGGGGGGCTTCAGGTGAGCAAACACTGCAGTGCTGAGAAACAGGGAGACCACGGCCAGGTGAGGGAGGCAGGTGGAAAAGGCTTTGTGCCGTCCCTGCTCAGAGGGGATCCTCAGCACAGCCCTGAAGATCTGCACATAGGAGAAAACAATGAATACAAAACAACCAAATAACAAACAGGCACTAACAGCAATGAACCCAAGTTCCCTGAAGTAGGACTGTGAGCACGAGAGCTTGAGGATCCCTGGGATTTCACAGAAGAACTGGCCCAGGACATTGCCATGGCACAGGGGCAGGGAAAATGTATTGGCTGTGTGCAGCACTGAAGAGAGAAAGGCACTGGCCCAGGCAGCTGCTGCCATGTGGGCACAAGCTCTGCTGCCCAGGAGGGTCCCGTAGTGCAGGGGTTTGCAGATGGACACGTAGCGGTCGTAGCACATGATGGTCAGGAGATAAAACTCTGCTGAGATGAAGAACAGGAAGAAAAAGAGCTGAGCAGCACATCCTGTGTAAGAGATGTCCCTGGTGTCCCAGAGGGAATTGTGCATGGCTTTGGGGACAGTGGTGCAGATGGAGCCCAGGTCGCTGAGGGCCAGGTTGAGCAGGAAGAAGAACATGGGGCTGTGCAGGTGGTGGCCGCAGGCGACGGCAGCGATGACGAGGCCGTTGCCCAGGAGGGCAGCCAGGGAGATGCCCAGGAAGAGGCAGAAGTGCAGGAGCTGCAGCTGCCGCCTGTCTGCCAGTGCCAGCAGGAGGAAGTGGCTGATGGAGCTGCTGTTGGACATTTGCAGTGTCTTGGCATGGGGATCTGTAAAAACAGTAATCATGGAATAGTTCAGTTTGGAGAGGACTTTCAATATCCCAGCACAGCTTGGTGGCACTTTCCCCCCACTGCCTGCCCAGGGCTCTGCTGCCTGGAGCTGTCCCTGCCTGCAGCTGCTTCCCTGTGCCCAGGGCTGGGCCCTGCCAGTGCTGCCAGAGCCCAGCCCAGCCCTGGGGGCTCAGCTCTGCCCTGCAGACCCCTCCCAGCTCAGGCACTGCCCAGGGGCAGCTCTGGCTCTGCAGGCTCTGATGGCAATATCAGAGCAGCCCTGAGGAGGCTGGAAAACCAACAGTGGTGCTGCCTGCAAGGGGCCCTCCGCTGATTTCTGTCACTGCCTGGTTTAGTAAGATCTGAGAGAAAATTGATTTTTGTTTCAAACCCTGAACAGAGATGAATATTTGTGTGCAATTTCTCATCCAGACAATGCATACAAGTAGATTAATAAAAGAAGGGTTTTGCCTTTTACGCAGCCCCTGCCTTGCTGTGCTCTGAGGATAATCTACTTGGAATTATTCTGGAGTTAAATGTCATGCTGGGAGCAGTCCTGAACAATGCAGCATCCTCACCACACAAGGAGTACACTTCCAAGCCTTACCAGCTGTCTCCTTCCACCCAGATCTTGTCCCCCAGTGCTGGGAGCAGCTCCCAGGGCTGGCTGAGAGCTGTCCCTGGCAGGCAGCAGAGTCCCTGCCCCAGCACAGCGCCCTGGGCTGCAGGACCCTGCTCTGCAGGACAGCCCTGGGCACCCCTGGCTGCTCCACACAAGACACAATCAGAGAATGTACTCACAGAGTCTGTAGGCATTGGCATGTTCCAGCTGTAGGAGATCACTGCAGGAGCTGCAGCTGCATTGTCCTGCAGCCAGAGGTTCCTGTGCCAAGGGCTGGCAGTGATTCTCCTGCAGTCACTTCTCAGCCCCTTCCCAGCCCTGAGTGATTGAAGCTCTCTGTGCCTGTGTGCTGTGCCCGGGCTGGCTGCAGGCAGTGCCCCAGCCCTGCTGGGCTGGGAGAAGAGCTGCTCAGCAAGAGAAATGTGTTTTTAAGCTCTTCTTGGTTGCCAGGAGCTGCCTCTGTGCCAGGAGCCCAGCCCAGCTCAGCAGCACAGACACAGCACAAGGACTTTAATGAGCCTCTCGGGGCTTGTGCTGAGGCCCTGAACATCAGTCCCTCAGAGGGAGATGAAGAAACCTCTCAAGAACTCCATGTCAGAATCCAACTCCAAAGTTTCCTGAAGTTTTAATGGATCCCACTGAGGGACAGGACAGAGAAAGTGTCCCCAGGCCCCAGGCAGAGCAGAGAACTGCAGGCAGTGATGACAGGTGGGGACAAAGAGAAGCCAAGTCCTGGTGTCCTGGGGCACAGCAGCCTCTGTGCCACCAAGGGCTGTGAGGAGACACCTTGTCCTGAGGCCCTGGGGCCTCCTGGCACAGCCCCAGCAAGGCTGGGCACTGTCAGCCCCTTGTCCTGCCCTCAGCATCCCCCTCCCATGGCAGTGGCCTCAAGGATGTGCTGGAAGGAGTCCCTGGGGAGCCTTGGTCAGGAATGGCCCTGGGGGGCTCCTTAATTCTTCCAGGGACTGCAGGTTCTTCAAAGGACTTTGGGTTTTACTTTTGCCTTGGATTCTCTAAGAGGTCTCTGCAATCCTGGCCTCCAATTATCTGCTTTAATTAGTCCCTTGAGAGGCTTTGTCAGTAACAACACTCAGTGGGGCTCATTAATACTTCAAGGTACTTCAGTTATTTTAAAGAAAGTTGGTGTTTCCATTTTAAAAATGTCTCTAAAAGAAGTTTTTGAAATCATGGCCACAATTATCTACTTTAACAAGTCCCTTGGGATTTTTAGTCAGCAAAAACATTCTGTGTGGCTCATTAATACTTCAGGCTTTACACCGTTTGTAAAGAACTTTTTGTTTGACACTGAGTGTAAGAGGTTCATGGAATCATGGGCTCCAATTATCTTCTTTAATTAGCCCCTTGAGATTCTCAGCCAGTAACAACACTCAGTGGGGCTAATCAATGCTTCAAGGTACTCAGGGTAATGTAAGTACTTCTTTGTGCCACTGAGTCTTAGAGAAGTTTTTGTTCAATCCTGGCCTCCAGTTCTCTCTTCCAAGGACTCCATGAGGGGCCTGTGTTGGGGATGGACATCAGTATTGTGGATGGACCTCAGTGGGACCCACGAATGCTTCCAGACACTTTGGGTGTCTTTCTGACTTGGAGTCCTGTGTGATCTCCTCTCCTCTCAGGCCCTGAGGTTCCACGGCTCAGCACCAAATGCACCACGGGGCTCATTAGGATCAAACAAGTCCTGACAAACCATGGCTGTGCCTTGATTTCCCTCTGGTCTGCTGCAGTTCGTTAGGAAGTGTTAATTCTTCAAGTTATAGAGAAATCTTTCAAAGACTTTCCAAGAAATACCCATTTCTCTTTTCAAGGGTGTATTTTATTTCTGTTTTCAGAAATTGCAGAAGAGGTGATTGCAGTATCTCTCCTAAGGATGTCTGGCCAAGTAAGAGAAGCTGTGCCTTGAGATCGGATCCAGTGTAGACAACCCTGCTCCAGATTCCCCAACACCATCCTGTCTCCCCTCACTCACCTTGGACCTGCTTTACTTGCAGAATTGGCTGCCATCAGGAAACAAGGAGTTTTCTTCATTTCTAAGCAATCTAAAACTACTGAATTTTGGATAATCTGCTCAAGTGTGTGCCAAGACCAGGGGGCCACCAAGGAGATTCCCCATCCCCAAGGCAGAACCATGCAAGGAATTATTTAGACACACAGAAAGTTCTGCAATAAACAAAAATCCAGAGTTGGCTGAAGGCAGAATGAGACCAACTCCTGAAGGACAGAGAAGCTTTGAACTCCTTGCAGATCCAAGCTGCAGGTGGGTTGTTGGGAGGTGTGTGAGTGAGCCCAGAGTGAGGGCAAGGGCAATGCAGAGAGCCCTGGAAGTGCTTCTGTGCAGACAGGCTGTGGGGAAGGGCACTGCAGGCCTGGGCTGGGCAAGAAGTGAGGGTTGGATCGTCACCCCAAGCTGTCCTGGGCCATGGCAAGGGGCTGTGGCTGGGATGGTCAAGAGCCCTGTGCTCAGAGGCAGTCCCAGCCATGCCTTGGGGACATCCCAGGGCACCTTGGGCTGCAGTGGCATCCATCTGTCACAGGCACTCACGGGGGCTCCACGGTGACATGCCAGGAGTCCCTAGGCTGCCAAAGAGCCGGGATGTCCCAGACACTCACAGCGTTTCCTGTCATGGGCAGAGTGGGAGCTTCAGGCCAAAGCTTCATTTCTTTATTGGAGAAACTCCTGCTGAGTCATGAGGTAGAGAAATGACAGCCAACAGCCACCATGGATCCTCAAACCTCTTTAGGATGCCTAGACTTTTAAAATTCCATCTCAGAGAGGAGACTGGGAGCTGCTGCATACAATGCTAGTATCAGAGTTTGTCAAAGATTTATCTGTAAAGATTGGAAAGGTAGAATTGAACAAAAATGCATTTTGTCCCATAGGATTAACAATGGAATATGTATTTCTACAAATAGAGCTATGACTGATTCTAATAAGGATTAGACAGAAATATTCCTTCACACCACAGAGTAAATTTTAAAATAAGAGTCATTTACTCCACAATATAGGAGCTATAACATTATTACACAGTGCTGTAAGAAGAAATTTTGAATTAAACAAATCCTTGTTCGAGCCTTTGGAAGCCACTTTAAGCAGAGCCTCCTGCTCCAGCAGGAACTGCCTTTCCTGTGCCAGGACCAGGGCAGATCCCGCTGCAGGAAAAGCCCCAGGCCAGCCCCAGCACAGTGAAGGGCTCGGGCACAAGGGCAGAGTGCCGTGCTGGGAGCTGTGCCAGGGAGAGCCTGAGGCACCAAAGGCCCCTTGGCAGCAGCAGCTGCTCCCAGGCCATGGCCAGAAGCCTCCCTTGGCCACCCGGCCTGGTGGCCACCACTGCAGAGCTGCTGCTTCAGGCTCATTTGTGCCTGGGCTCTGCCCCAGCCCACAGAGTGTCACCTCAGCCCTGACTCTGGCACAGCCGCTGTGCCTGAGCCCTGCAGAGCCTAAAGGTCACCTGTGCCCCCCTGGCTCTGGCAGCCCCTGGGGCAGGGGGGAAAGGCCAGAGAAGGGGCTGGCTTTGGCTGCTGGATGTGGGCTCCAGCAGAGACAAGGAGGAGTCAAGGAAGTGGATGGAGCCCAGTGAGCAGCCCCTTGTCCCCGTGCAATCCTGGGATGGTTTGGATGGGAAGAGCTCTACAGGGCTCATCTCCTCCAAACCCCCGCCATGAGCAGGGACATCTTTCACCAGATCAGGTTGTTCAGAGCCCTGTCCCAGCTGGACTGGAATGTTTCCAGGGATGAGGCATTGACCACCTCCCTGGGAACCTGTCCTGGTGGATCTCCAACCTCACCATGAAAAAATATTCTCCTTATCTCTTTTCATCTGAAGCTCCCTTCCTTTAGTTTAAAACCATCACCACCCTGTGTCCTATTGGGACAGGCCCTACTCAAACCTTTGTCCACCATTGCATTCCCAATGAGCCGGGTTTCCATGGCAATTGGCAGGACAGGTGAGCCAGGTGTGGTGTCCCAGGGAGGGCTGCCATGGAAACAGTGGCCAGCACTGCCCTTTTCTGTCTGCCTGAGCTGCCTTTGGCCCTGGCAGTGGCGTTTGCTGCTGGTTCCGCGGCGCCTGAGCAGCCAGCGCGGCACAGGGCAGGTGGCCATGGCACAGTCCCCAGCAAGGGATCCCCTCTGCCTCTGGCCATCGACACCAGCCCTGAGCAAGGGGCTCAGGCAGTGGGCTCAGGCCACTGGCCATGGCCACAGCCCCTTGCCATGGCCCAGGGCAGCTTGGGGTGATGATCCACCCTCACTCCTGGCCCAGCCCATGCCTGCAGTGCCCTTCCCCACAGCCTGTGTGCACAGAAGCACTTCCAGGGCTCTCTGCATTTCCCTTGTCCTCACTCTGGGCTCACTCACACACCTCCCAACCACCCACCTGCAGCCTGGAGCTGCAAGGAGTTCAAAGCTTGTCTGTCCTTCAGGAGTTGGTCTCATTCTGCCTTCAGCCAACTCTAGATTTGTGTTTATGGCAGAACTTCCTCTCTGTCTAAATCATTCCTTGCATGGCTCTGCTTTGGGGAAGGGGAATCTCCTAGGTGGTCCCTTGGGCTTCGCACACAGTTGAGCAGATTATCTGAAACTGAAGAGTTTAAGATTGCTAAAAAAAAAGGAAAACCCATCTTTGCCTGAGTGCAGCCACTTCTGCAAGTAAAGCAGGTCCAAGGTGAGTGAGGAGAGACAGGATGGGGTTGGGGGATGCGGAGCAGGGTTGTCTACACCAGATCAGATCGCAAGGCACAGCTTCTCTGAGCTTGCCAGAACTCCTTTTGATAGACCCTGCAGTCACTTCCTCTGTAATGAAAACAGAAATAAAACACATTACTGAAAATAGGAAGGTGGATTTCTTAGAAGTCCTTTGAAGCATTTCTCCATAAGTCTATGAAAAAAAAATTCCTAATGAACTGCAGAAAACCAGAAGGAAATCAAGGCACAACCATGGTTTTTCAGGACCTGTTTGATCCTAATGAGCCCCTAGGTGCATTTGGTGCCGAGCCCTAGAACCTCAGGGCCTGAGAGGAGATTGCACAAACCTTTCCAGGAGTCCAAGTCAGAGAAACACTCAAAATGTCTGCAAGTATTAATTGGTCCATCCCCAACACAGGCCCCTCGCTAAGTCCTTGGAGGAGAGAATTGGAGTCCAGGATTGCACAAAGACCTCTCAGAGACTCAGTGAGGGAAGGAAATTCCAAAATACCTTTAAAATCTTGAGAACCTTGAAGCATTGGATTGCCCCACTGAGTGTTGTTACTGACTAAGAATCCCAAGGGACTTGTTAAAGTAGATAATATTGATGGGACCATCTTAAACAAACCACTCATATTGTCACTCTTCAAATTGAAACACCAAGTTCCTTTAAAATAACTGAAGTACTATGAAGCATTAATGTGTTCCACTGAGTGTTGTTACTGACAAAGCCTCTCAAGGAACTAATTAAAGCAGATAATTGGAGGCCAGGATTGCACAAACTTCTCAGAGACTCAAAAGCAAGAGCAAAACTCAAAGTCTTTTGAAGAACTTGCAGTCCCTGCGAGCATTATAAAGCCCCCCAGGGCCATTCCTGACCAAGGCTCCCCAGGGACTCCTTCCAGCACATCCTTGAGGCCACTGCCATGGGAGGGGGATGCTGAGGGCAGGACAAGGGGCTGACAGTGCCCAGCCTTGCTGGGGCTGTGCCAGGAGGCCCCAGGGCCTCAGAACAAGGTGTCTCCTCACAGCCCTTGGTGGCACAGAGGCTGCTGTGCCCCAGGACACCAGGACTTGGCTTCTCTTTGTCCCCACCTGTCATCACTGCCTGCAGTTCTCTGCTCTGCCTGGGGCCTGGGGACACTTTCTCTGTCATGTCCCTCAGTGGGACCCATTAAAACTTCAGGAAACTTTGGAGTTGGATTCTGACTTGGAGCTCTTGAGAGGTTTCTTCATCTCCCTCTGAGGGACTGATGTTCAGGGCCTCAGCACAAGCCCCGAGAGGGTCATTAAAGTCCTTGTGCTGTGTCTGTGCTGCTGAGCTGGGCTGGGCTCCTGGCACAGAGGCAGCTCCTGGCAACCAAGAAGAGCTTCAAAACACATTTCTCTTGCTGAGCAGCTCTTCTCCCAGCCCAGCAGGGCTGGGGCACTGCCTGCAGCCAGCCTGGGCACAGCACACAGGCACAGAGAGCTTCAATCACTCAGGGCTGGGAAGGGGCTGAGAAGTGACTGCGGGAGAATCACTCCCAGCCCTTGGCACAGGAACCTCTGGCTGCAGGACAATGCAGCTGCAGCTCCTGCAGTCATCTCCTACAGCTGGAACATGCCAATGCCTACAGACTCTGTGAGTACATTCTCTGATTGTGTCTTGTGTGGAGCAGCCAGGGGTGCCCAGGGCTGTCCTGCAGAGCAGGGTCCTGCAGCCCAGGGCGCTGTGCTGGGGCAGGGACTCTGCTGCCTGCCAGGGACAGCTCTCAGCCAGCCCTGGGGGCTGCTCCCAGCACTGGGGGACAAGATCTGGGTGGAAGGAGACAGCTGGTAAGGCTTGGAAGTGTTCTCCTTGTGTGGTGAGGATGCTGCATTGTTCAGGACTGCTCCCAGCATGACATTTAACAGCAGAATATTTCCAAGTAGACTATCCAGGGAGCACAGCAAGGGAGAGGCTGCGTAAATAGGAAAATCTTACTTTTTTAACCCACTGCTGTAGATTGTCTGGATGGTCAATTGAACATAGATATTCATCTCTCAGCTCAGGTTGCGAAAAAAGAACCAAAGAATTTTCTCTCAGATCTTACTAAGCCATTTAGTGGCAGATATCAGCACAGGGTCCATTGCAGGCACCATCAGTGTTGGCTTGTCAAGCCTCCTCAGGGTTGCTCTGACATTGCCATCAGAGCCTGCAGAGCCAGAGCTGCCCCTGGGCAGTGCCTGAGCTGGGAGGGGTCTGCAGGGCAGAGCTGAGCCCCCAGGGCTGGGCTGGGCTCTGGCAGCACTGGCAGGGCCCAGCCCTGGGCACAGGGAAGCAGCTGCAGGCAGGGACAGCTCCAGGCAGCAGAGCCCTGGGCAGGCAGTGGGGGGAAAGTGCCACCAAGCTGTGCTGGGATATTGAAAGTCCTCTCCAAACTGAACTATTCCATGATTACTGTTTTTACAAATTCCCTTGACAAGACACTGCAAATGTCCAACAGCAGCTCCCTCAGCCACTTCCTCCTGCTGGCACTGGCAGACAGGCAGCAGCTGCAGCTCCTGCACTTCTGCCTCTTCCTGGGCATCTCCCTGGCTGCCCTCCTGGGCAACGGCCTCGTCATCGCTGCCGTCGCCTGCGGCCACCACCTGCACAGCCCCATGTTCTTCTTCCTGCTCAACCTGGCCCTCAGCGACCTGGGCTCCATCTGCACCACTGTCCCCAAAGCCATGCACAATTCCCTC
The DNA here is from genome assembly GCF_009819655.1 of Sylvia atricapilla. NCBI lineage: Eukaryota > Metazoa > Chordata > Aves > Passeriformes > Sylviidae > Sylvia > Sylvia atricapilla. Next base: position 3,222 of record NW_027077029.1, on the reverse strand, counting down.
TGGGACACCAGGGACATCTCCTACACAGGATGTGCTGCACAGCTATTTTTTTTTCTTTTCTTCATTTCAGCAGAATTTTATTTCCTGACCATCATGTGCTACGACCGCTACGTGTCCATCTGCAAACCCCTGCACTACGGGACCCTCCTGGGCAGCAGAGCTTGTGCCCACATGGCAGCAGCTGCCTGGGCCAGTGCCTTTCTCTATGCTCTCATGCACACGGCCAATACATTTTCCCTGCCCCTGTGCCATGGCAATGTCCTGGGCCAGTTCTTCTGTGAAATTCCCCAGATCCTGAAACTCTCCTGCTCTAAATCCTATTTCAGGGAACTTGGGCTCATTGCTGTTACTGTCCTTTTAGCACTTGGTTGTTTTGTTTTCATTGTTTTCTCCTATGTGCAGATCTTCAGGGCCGTGCCGAGGATCCCCTCTGAGCAGGGACGGCACAAAGCCTTTTCCACCTGCCTCCCTCACCTGGCTGTGGTCTCTCTGTATATCAGCACTGCCATGTTTGCCTACCTGAAGCCCACCTCCATCTCGTCCCCATCCCTGGATCTGGACCTCTCAGTTCTGTACTCAGTGATGCCTCGAGTCCTGAACCCCCTCACCTACAGCCTGAGGCACCAGGAGCTCAAGGCTGCAGTGAGGGCACTCATCACTGGATGGTGTCAGAAACATTAAACTGCTTGACAACTCCTCCAAATCACTTGTATTAAAAGTCATCTTTGATAGTTCTTCTTGATTTGGTTATAGTTGTTTTTCCTGTCTTTTGCTTTTTTCGTGTTGTCAGCATAGCTATATCATTGTTTGTGCCACTTCTTATATTGTTTCTGTCAACCTTCCTTTTGGCCACAGACTGTGTCAATGAGGGGCTGTGCTCTCGGTGGTTTTAAATGAACTCAAGGATCTCCCAGCCAAGTTTTGTGCAGAGATGCCCCTTTTGTTCCCTTCTCTGCAGCTGCAGCAGCAATGTCTGTGTGCAGAGCTGGGGCAGATCAGGGCTGGCACAGCAGCTGTGGCCAGGAGCAGCAGCCCTTGGTGTTGGCAGTGCTGCTCCCGTGGCCCTGCCCCGCTGCCCTCCTGGCCCTGGTGTTGCTGTAGGGCCTGAGTGCTCTCGGGGCCGGGCACAGGGCTGGGGGTGGCAGTGCCGGGGCTGCAGCAGGGACAGGCCATGGGCACTGCTGGGGCAGCGCTGATGCCTCAGGGCAGGGCCTGGGGGCTCCAGCCTCCTTGCCCAGGCTCTCTCCAGAACACGCCCAGGCCAATGCCCAGCACAGAAAAGCCCCGTGAGCAGCCCCAGGCTGGCCGTGGGCAGGCTGGGGGCAAACAGCATGGCTGGGGCTCTGCAAGGTCCCTGGGGGAGACGGGAAGGAGCAGCAGAGCAGGGCCTGATCCATCCCCACTGCGCTGGACACTATGCTCCTGCAGTGCCTGCTGCTGCTCCTTGCCAGAGGCACCACAGCCCAGGGGGGCACATCTGGGCTGCTGTGTCTGGCTGTGGGGCTCCCTGTTCTGGGCCATGAGGAGGAGCTGCAGAGGCTCTGTAGGACTTACAGGATGGGCTTTGGAGCTGTGAGGAGAAGCTGAGGGACCTGGGCTGCTGCACCTTCTGAAGAGGAGGCCCAGGGCTTATCCTGCAACTGCTGCAAGGGTGGTTTCAGAGAATCTCAGAAACAGCATGGTTGGAAAAGACATTGAACATCATCAAGTCCAAACTTTGCCCTGACACTGCCTTGTCTCCCCTGAGCCTCCTCTTCTCCAGGATAAACAACCCCAGCTCCTTCAGCTGCACCTCACAGGACTTGTGTTCCAGACCCCTCAGCAGGTTTGTTGCCCTTCTTTGGGCATGCTCCAGCCCTTCCATGTTCTTCCTAAATTGGGAGGCCCAGAACTGGACACAGCACTTCGAGGTGCTGCCCAACCAGTGCTGAGCATAGGGGAAGAATCACTGCCCTGGTCCTGCTGGCCACACTGCTCCTGATCCATAGGAGTGCCGGGGGTTGGATGAGGGAAATGGTGGGGAGGGAGTGGGACAAAGTCTGTTTGAGTGTCAGCCATGAAGGATCTTGATTTTCATATTGATGGATTACATTAGAAGGTGCTGGAGGTCAATATCAATTGGACATTGCTGATTTCAGTCTATACACAGGAGAATTAAACTGGACAAAAGTGTTCATTCTTATTTATTTTCAATAAAGTATATTCAGTTTATACACTTGTGAAATCTTTCTAATTAAATACATAATAATTGAAAACCTAGATTATTCACACGGGCTATTTTTGTTTGGCTTTTTTAAACAAATGTTTATGAGCTTTTCTCACTGAATTCCTGAACTGAAGACTTTAAGAAAGAAGAGGCTTCTGCAGTAGTAAAATTCATCAGCAGCTGTTAGAAATGAGCCGCGGGAGACGAGTCTCATACTATCATGGTCAACAAGTCTCAGTTTATTGCTTCCAAAGTTACCATATTTATACAGACAGTAATTAGCTCATGCATATTGCAAAACTACAGATCATTATTGGTTACTTTCTATGACGCATATAGCTTTTGTGTTTGGCCTTGCTGTTGCAAATTTCTTTGCTTTATGTATCTTTCTGCATACTATGTATTTTCAACATCCCTGTTGCATCCCTTCTCAGGGGAAATGTATACTTGCCACCAGTCACGTAGCTGATGGCTGCACTCTGACTTTATCGTGGCCCTTGCTAAGCAGCCATTCTTCTGAGAAACTCTCCACAAGCAGCCTCCAAGGGTCTGAGGATCCATCCTCACCAGAGCAGCAATGAACAGAAATGGGCACAGCTTTGTGGCTGCCCCAGCTCTGGGATGGGCCCTGGGCCTGGAGCAGGAGCAGCTCTGGAGGGCCCCAAGGCCGGGGCTGTTGTGCTGGCCTGGGCAGGTGGGATGGCAGCAGGGGCTGCAGAGCTCTCAGCACCTCAGGGACAGGGGAGCAGGGCACACAGGGAGCCTCCTTTTCCCTCCTTTTCCCTGCCGTGACCCAGGAGGGCAGCTAGGGAGATGCCCAGTGAAGTGAATAAAATTAAGGGACTCCTAGTTGTTCAAGTGTTAGAAGTTTGGTTACTGTTACTTGTCACTGTTGAGTGCACTGGTATCCATAGCAACTTGCATGCCCCTTACCTTCCCTCGAAAGTTTGTATCCCAAACCCCAGTTTCTTACCCCTTGTATTGCACACCCCTTGGCCTCTGCTGCTCCTCCCACC
>NW_027077028.1:0-72602 GCF_009819655.1 Sylvia atricapilla | reverse complement strand
TGAGTGGTGTCACCATCACCATGTCACCGTGTCATTGACACCAGTGTCACCATCACCGTGTCCCCGTCACCATGTCACCGTGAGCAGTGTCACTGTCACTGGTGTCACCATCACCAGTGTAACAGTCACCGTGTCACTGTGAGCAGTGTCACTGTCACCGTGTCACCGTCACCGTGTCACCATCACTGTGTCATTGTCACCAGTGTCACTGTCACCAGTGTAACAGTCACCGGTGTCACCATCACCGTGTCACCGTGAGCAGTGTCACCATCACCATGTCACTGTCACTGGTGTCACCGTCACCATGTCACTGTAACCGTCATTGTCACCGTCAATGTCACCATCATCATCATCATCATCCCCATTGTCCCATTGTTGTCACTGCCCTGTCACCCTCATTCACATAAACCGTCATTGTCACCATCACCAACAGCCTGCGTGTCCCCACCATCATCCCCATTGTCCCCGTCATCGCCACCACCCTCAGCTACATCCATCATTGTCACCATCGATGTCATCAATGTCACCAGTGCCATCCCCACTGTTCCCCTGCCATCACTGCCCATCTTCAGTTGCGTCAGCCCTGTCATTGTCACCGTCAGTGTCCCCACATCATCCCCACTGCGGGGACCATCATCCCACCGTGGCCACCACACTCATCTGCACCACCATTGTCACCATTCATGTCACCATTGTCACCATCCCCACTGTCCCCATCATGGCCACCACCCTCATCTGCACCACCATTGTCACCATCCATGTCACCATTGTCACCATCCCCACTGTCCCCATCATGGCCACCACCCTCATCTGCACCACCATTGTCACCATTGTCACCATCCCCACTGTCCCCCTCATGGCCACCACCCTCATCTGCACCACCATTGTCACCATTGTCACCATCCCCACTGTCCCCATCACAGTCACCACCCTCATCTGCACCACCATTGTCACCATTGTCACCATCCCCACTGTCCCCATCACAGTCACCACCCTCATCTGCACCACCATTGTCACCATTCATGTCCCCATTGTCACCATCCCCACTGTCCCCATCATGGCCACCACCCTCATCTGCGCCACCACTGTCACCATCGATGTCACCATTGTCACCATCCCCACTGTCCCCATCATGGCCACCACCCTCATCTGCACCACCATTGTCACCATTCATGTCACCATTGTCACCATCCCCACTGTCCCCATCACGGCCACCACCCTCATCTGCGCCACCACTGTCATCATCGATGTCACCATCATCATCCCCATTGTCCCCCTCATGGCCACCATCGTGTCCCCATCATCATCCCCATTGTCCCCATCACGGCCACCACCCTCATCTGCACCCACCATTGTCACCATCAATGTCACCATTGTCATCATTGCCCTGTCAGCCTCAATCGCACCAGCCCTGTCACTGTCACCATCAATGTCCCCAACACCATCCCCATCGTCCCCATCATGGCCACCACCTTCATCCACACCCACCACTGTCACTGTCACTGTCCCCATCACGGCCACCACCCTCATCCACGTCCATCATTGTCACCATCGATGTCCCCATCACCATCCCCATTGTCCCCATCTTGGCCACCACCCTCCTCCCCACCCACCACTGTCACTGACATTGTCACTGTCATCGCCCCCATTTTGGCCACCACCCTTCTCCCCACCCGCAATTGTCACTGTCACTGTCCCCATCTCGGCCACCACCCTCATCTGCACCCACCACTGTCACTGTCATTGTCACTGTCACTGTCACTGTCACTGTCACTGTCACTGTCACTGTCACTGTCCCCATCTCGGCCACCACCCTCCACCCTACCCACCATTGTCACTGACATTGTCACTGTCACTGTCCCCATCTTGGCCACCACCCTCCTCCCCACCCACCACTGTCACTGTCATTGTCCCCATCACCATCCCCATTGTCCCCATCACAGCCACCACCCTCCACCCCACCCACCATTGTCACTGACATTGTCACTGTCACTGTCATTGTCACTGTCCCCATCTCGGCCACCACCCTCATCTGCACCCACCACTGTCACTGTCATTGTCACTGTCACTGTCACTGTCATTGTCCCCATCACGGCCACCACCCTCCTCCCCACCCACAATTGTCACTGTCATTGTCCCCATCTCAGCCACCACCCTCCACCCCACCCACCATTGTCACTGTCATTGTCACTGTCACTGTCACTGTCACTGTCACTGTCACTGTCACTGTCACTGTCCCCATCACGGCCACCACCCTCCACCCCACCCACCATTGTCACTGACATTGTCACTGTCACTGTCCCCATCACGGCCACCACCCTCCACCCCACCCACCATTGTCACTGACATTGTTACTGTCACTGCCCCCATCATGGCCATCACCCTCCTCCCCACCCATCACTGTCACTGTCACTGTCACTGTCACTGTCACTGTCATTGTCACTGTCATTGCCATTGTCACTGTCCCCATCACGGCCATCACCCTCCTCCCCGCCCACAATTGTCACTGTCACTGTCCCCATCTCGGCCACCACCCTCCTCCCGGCCCACCACTGTCACTGTCACTGTCACTGACATTGTCACTGTCACTGTCACTGTCACTGTCCCCATCTCGGCCACCACCCTCCTCCCGGCCCACCACTGTCCCTGTCACTGCCACAGCCCCCCGTGTCCCTCCCTGTCCCCCCCGGCCGTCACCTGTGACATCTGTGGCCGGGGACAGATGTCGCGGGAGGGGACAGCGCGGGGCAGGAGGGCGTTGAGGAGGTGGCACAGCAGGACCCCGTCCCGCAGCGCCTGCGCCAGGTCCCACACCTGTCCCCCGGGGCCGCTGGCGCGGTGACCCGCGGGCAGGACGCGCGCGGCCACCAGCCAGTGGGCACACTGCCGCCACACCTCCATGGGGACAGCGGGGACACCAGACCGGGGGACTGCGGGGGTGGGCCTCGATGGAGACGGGTCCCGGCAGGGTGAACTTCGGTGGAGGTGGGTCCTGGTGGGATCAACGGAGGTGGGTCCTGGTGGGATCAGTGGAGGTGGGTCCTGGCAGGATCAGTTTCCGGGGAGGAGTGGACAGAGGTGGGTCCTGGCAGGGTGAACTTCAGTGGAGATGGGTCCTGGTGGGATGAATTCCAATGGAGATGGGTCCTGGCAGGGTGAACTCTGATGGAGGTGGGTCCTGGCAGGATAAACCTCTGTGGAGCAGCTGATGGAGGTGGGTCCTGGAGGGTGAACTTCAATGGAGGTGGGTCCTGGTGGGATGAATTCCAATGAAGGTGGGTCCTGGCAGGGTGAACTTCAGTGGAGACGGGTCCTGGCAGGATGAACTCTGCTGGAGGTGGGTCCTGGCAGGGTGAACTCTGATGGAGGTGGGTCCTGGAGGGATCAATGGAGGTGGGTCCTGGCAGGATGAATTTCAGTGGAGGTGGGTCCTGGTGGGATGAACTCTGCTGGAGGTGGGTCCTGGCAGGGTGAACTCAAATGCAGGTGTGTCCTGGTGGGATGAACTCCGGTGGAGATGGGTCCTGGCGGGATGAACTCAAATGGAGTTGGGTCCTGGCAGGATCAATTTCAATGAAGATGGGTCCTGGCAGGGTGAACTCCAGTGGAGGTGGGTCCTGGTGGGATCAATGGAGGTGAGTCCTGGAAGGATCAGTTTCCGGGGAGGAGTGGACGGAGGTGGGTCCTGGCAGGGTGAACTCCAGTGGAGACAGGTCCTGGCAGGATGAACTCTGATGGAGGTGGGTCCTGGCAGGGTGAACTTCAGTGGAAATGGGTCCTGGTGCGAGCAATTTCAATGGAGATGGGTCCTGGTGGGATGAATTTCAGAGGAGGTGGGTCCTGGCAGGATAAAACCTCTGTGGAGCAGCTGGTGGAGGTGGGTCCTGGAGGGATCAATGGAGGTGGGTCCTGGCAGGATGAATTTCAGTGGAGACAGGTCCTGGCAGGATGAACTCTGATGGAGGTGGGTCCTGGCAGGGTGAACTGTGGAGCAGTCAGTGGGAGGGGGTCCAACCATCAGCTTCTGGCCAGGAGCTGACGGAGATGGGATCCCAGAGCGGGTGAGATCCCGGTGGAAATGAGATCCTGGTGGAGGTCAGTACCTGGTGGAGGTGAGATCCCGGTGCAGGTGTGATCCTGTGGAGGTCAGATCCTTTGGAGATCAGGTCCCAGAGGAAACGGGATCCTGGTGCAGGTGAGATCCCAGGCCAGGTCCCAGTTCAGGTGAGCTCCCGGTGTCACCACCCCTGTCCAGCACAGCACCAGGTGAGGCCCTGCCCTGTGTGGCCTGGGCAGGACCTGGCTGACGACCCCTGGCTGACCCCTGGTGACCCCCGGCTGAACCCTGGTGACCCCCAGGACAAACCTGGGCTCCTCTGATCCCTCCTGGGGTGATGACCCCTGGCTGACTCTTGGTGACCCCCGGCTGACCCCGGTGACCCCCGGTGACCCCTGGTGACCCCTGGCTGACCCCTGGTGACCCCCGGCTGACCCCTGGTGACCCCTGGCTGACCCCAGTGACCCCTGGTGACCCCCAGGACAAACCTGGGCTCCTCTGTCCCCTCCTGAGGTGATGACCCCCAGCTGACCCCTGGTGACCCCCAGCTGACCCCTGTGACCCCTGGTGACCCCCAGGACAAACCTGGGCTCCTCTGTCCCCTCCTGAGGTGGCTCCGGGCACGGGGGGTCCCTTCCCCCCAGGAAGGGGAGGAACCGGAGGCGCCGGGGCCCCGCGGGGCCACCTCCGGTGACAAGTGACAGATGCGGGTCCCCGTGCCTCCGCCACGTCCGCGTGTCCCCGACGGGCTCCTCCTGCTCCGGCCGCGCTCCGGTGGCCGGAGGGGACAGCCCGCGGTGGTCAGCGCCGGTGGCCTGGCCCGGGCAGGTGGCGGAAGGACAGAGGTGGTGGCCCAGGGGACAACGGAGGAGTGGCGCCTGCGCCCCAGGGGTGCCGCGGGGGACAACGGGAACTGGGCCCGGGTGGCTTCGGGTGGCTTCCGGGGACCTCCCTGTCACCGTCACCGTCACCGTCATGGAGGAGCTGCCACCGCCACGGGGACAAGGGGACAAGTGGGACATGGAGGGGGGATCTGGGGACTGGAGCCAGGCCAAGGTCCCAGGAGGGGGCCAGGTGACATGGACGTGGTGGCCCAGGGGCCCAGGTGACATGGACGTGGTGGCCCAGGGGGTCAGGTGACCTGGATGTGGTGGCCCAGGTGTCCAGGTGACCTGGATGTGGTGACCCAGGTGTCCAGGTGACCTGGACGTGGTGGCCCAGGGGGTCAGGTGACCCAGACGTGGTGGCCCAGGTGTCCAGGTGGCTGGATGTGGTGACCCAGGTGTCCAGGTGACCTGGATGTGGTGGCCCAGGTGTCCAGGTGGCTGGATGTGGTGACCCAGGTGTCCAGGTGACATGGACATGGTGGCCCAGGGGTCTGGGTGACCCGAATGTGGTGGCCCAGCAGGTCCAGGTGACCTGGATGTGGCGGCCCAGGAGGTCAAGGAGGACTCCAGGTGGCCCAGGGGGTCCCACGAGGGTCTAGGTGGTCAGAGATGGTGGCCCAGAAGGTGTCCAGGTGGCCCAGGGGGTCCTAGAGGGGTCCAGGTGACCTGGGCATGGTGGCCCAGGTGGCCCAGGTGAGGTCCAGAGGAGTCCAGGTGGTCAGACATGGTGGCCTGGAAGGTCCAGGAGGTGTCCGGGTGGCCCAGGAGGTCCAGGATGGCCCCAGGTGTCCAGGTCCAGGAGGTGACCTGGGTGACCAGGAGGTGACCAGGAGTTGACCCGGGTGTCCAGAAGGTGACCCCAGTGTCCAGGTGTCCAGGAGGTGGCCCCGGTGTCCAGGTCCTACCAAAGGTCCTGGAGGTCACCCAGGTCCTGTCAGGGGTCACCAGGGGCTCACCAGGTGTCTGTCCCCTACTGGGGGATCTCCAGGAGGACCCACCCTGGTGTCCCCCCAGTGTCCTTTCAGTGTCCCCAGTGTCCCCCAGTGTCCCCTGAGTGTCCCCTCAGTGTCCCCCAGTGTCCCCAGTGTCTTCCCAATGTCTTCCCAGTGTCCCCTCAGTGTCCCCCAGTGTCCTCCAGTGTCCCCCCAATGCCTCCCGAGTGTCCTCTCAGTGTCCCCCCAGTGTCCCCAGTGTCCCCCCAGTGTCCCCAGTGTACCCCGCAGTGTCCCCTCCGTGTCTCCCCGGTGTCCCCTGGTGCCCCCGAGTGTCCTTTCAGTGTCCCCCGCAGTGTCCCCATTGTCCCCCCAGTGCCCTCCCAGTGTTCCCAACTGTCCCCCCAGTGTCCCCAGTGTCTTCCCAATGTCCCCCCAGTGTCCCCGCAGTGTCCCCGAGTGTCCCCACTGTCTCCAGTGTTCCCAGTGTCCCCCCGTGTCCCCCCAGTGTCCCCCCAGTGTCCCCGCTGTCCCCAGTGTCCCCCTCAGTGTCCCCAACAGTCCCCCAGTGTCCCCCCGGTTTACCCTGCAGTGTCCCCAGTGTCCCCCAGTGTCCCCACTGTCCCCCAGTGTCCCCCCCAGTGCCCTCCCAGTGTTCCCAATGTCTCCCAATGTCCCCCCAGTGTCCCCAGTGTCCCCAGTGTCCCCCAGTGTCCCTATTGTCCCCAGTGTCCCCATTATCCCCCCAGTGTCCCCTCACTGTCCCCCCGATGTCCCCTGAGTGTCCCGAACTGTCCCCCCAGTGTCCCCCCAGTGTCCCCTCGCTGTCCCCCCAGTGTCCCCGCTGTCCCCCCGGCCCCCCCCGCGCTGTCCCCGCGGTGTCCCCGCGATGTCGCAAGCCCGCCGGTGGCCCCTCGCCAGCGCCTTCCCCGAAATGAGGAACGAGCGCGCCGCCCCTCCCCCCACCCCTCCCCTCCCCCACCCCGGGGGGCACCCCAAGGCGCGGGACCCCCTCCCCCCCCCTCAGCGAGTGGCACCCCCTCCCCCCGCGGGGGGTCCCCGCGCTGTCCCCGCCGTGTCCCCGCGGTGTCACCTCCCCCCATCCCCCACCCCAGGGTGCCCAGAGCCCCCCTCCCCCTCCCCCCGCCCCCTCCCCCACCCATGGGTGGGCCCGGGTTACCCATTAACCCCCGGGGCGGCCATAAAGGGACCCCCACCCCCCCCCCGGCCACTGTCGCCACTGTCGCCGGTGTCGCCGGTGTCGCCGTCCCCTCCCCGCGGCCATGGGGCCTCCGCTGACCCCCCCCGGCCTCTTCCTCCTCCTCCTCCTCCTCCTCGGGCAGCCCGCGACCCCCGCCCAGGCAGAGCTGTGAGACACGGGACCCCCACCCATCCTTGGGACCCCCACCCACCCACCTGCGGGACCCCCACCCTTGGGACCCCCCAACCCTCGTGTGAGACCCCCACCCACCTGTGGGACCCCCACCCTTGGGACCCCCACCCATCCTTGGGACCCCCACCCTTGGGACCCCCACCCACCCACCTGTGGGACCCCCACCCTTGGGACCCCCCAACCCTCGTGTCAGACCCCCACCCATCCACCTGTGGGACCCCCAATCCACCTGCGGGACCCCCACCCTTCCGGGGGTCTCCCAATCCACCTGTGGGACCCCACCCACCTGCGGGACCCCCGAACCACCTGTGGGACCCCCACCCATTCACCTGTGGGACCCTCCTATCCACCTGTGGGACCCTCCTATCCACCTGTGGGACCCTCCTATCCACCTGTGGGACCCCCACCCACCTGCGGGACGCCCCACCCACCGTGGGACCCCCACCCATCCTTGGGACCCCCCACCCTTCCAGGGGACCCCCAAACCACCTGTGGGACCCCCACCCATTCACCTGTGGGACCCCTCCCCATTCACCTGCGGGACCCCCCACCCATCCTTGGGACCCCCCCCATCCACCTGTGGGACCCCACCCACCTGTGGAACCCCCACCCATTCACCTGTGGGACCCCCCACCCTTCCAGGGTCTCCCAACCCACCTGAGGGACCCCCACCCACTCACCGATAGGACCCCCAACTCACTCATTGGGCCCCGCCCCCATCCACGGGACCCCCACTCACCCATGGGCCCCCCACCCACCTGTGGGACCCCCATGGAACCCCCTCTTTTAGGACCCCCCCACCCCTGGGACCCCCTCTTTTAACCCCCCCGGGATCTCCCCTGGGGTTCTCCCATCAAATCCTCTTTTTTGGGGACCCCCAGGAGCCCCCCAAACCCATGGGACCCCCGTGGACCCCCCATTTTGGGACCTCCACCCACCCATGGGACCCCCACCCATATGGGACCCCCATTTTGGGATCCCCCAAACCTCAGGACCCCCCCATGGGACCCCAGCCTGGACCCCCCGTATCCGAGACCCCCCCAAAACCCCCCAAAACCCCCCAGGGACCCCCAGCCCCAAATGGGATGGCGGATACTGGGATGTAATGGGGCATTTGGGGGATCTGGGGATGGATTTGGGGGGCTCTGGGTGCTGTGGGGACAGATTTGGGGTCACGGGGGCAGTGTGATGACCCCAGGGCACTGAGGGGACAGATTTAGGGTCTCTAGGACACTGTGGGGACAGATTTGGGGTCACGGGGGCAGTGTGATGACCCCAGGGCACTGAGGGGACAGATTTAGGGTCTCTAGGACACTGTGGGGACAGATTTGGGGTCACCGGGGCAGTGTGATGACCACAGGGCACTGAGGGGACAGATTTTGGGGGTTCTGGGTGCTGTGAGGAGAGGTTTTGGGGTCACTGGGGCAGTGTGATGTCCCCAGGACACTTTGGGGACAGATTTTGGGGTGTCTGGGTGCTGTGAGGTCCCTGGGACATTCTGGGGACAGTTTTTGGGGTTCTGGGTCCTGTGAGGTCCCCAAGATGATTCAGGGACAGATTTTGGGGGTTCTGGGTGCTGTGATGTCCCCAGGACACTGTGGGGACAGATTTGGGGTCTCTGGGACACTGTGGGGACAGATTTGGGGTTTCTGAGTGCTGTGAGGTCCCTGGGACATTCTGGGGACAGTTTTTGGGGTTCTGGGTCCTGTGAGGTCCCCAAGATGATTCAGGGACAGATTTTGGGGGTTCTGGGTGCTGTGATGTCCCCAGGACACTGTGGGGACAGATTTGGGGTCTCTGGGCGGTGTGAGGTCCCCAGATGATTTAGGGACAGATTTGGGGTCCCCAGGACACTGTGGGGACAGATTTGGGGTCTCTGGGGACAGATTTGGGGTCCCCAGGACACTGTGGGGACAGATTTGGGGTCTCTGGGGTCTCTGGGGACAGATTTGGGGTCTCTAGGACACTGTGGGGACAGATTTGGGGTTTCTGGGTCCCTGGGACACTTTGGGGACTGATTTTGGGGTCTCCAGGACAGTGTGATGTCTCCAGGGTGTTGTGGGGACAGATTTGGGGTCACTGGGGCAGTGTGATGTCCCCAGGACACTTTGGGGACAGATTTTGGGGTCTCTGGGGACAGATTTGGAGTCTTTAGGACACTTTGGGGACAGATTTGGGGTTTCTGGGGACAGATTTGGGGTCTCTGGGCAGTGTGAGGTCCCCAGATTATTTAGGGACAGATTTGGGGTCTCTAGGACACTGTGGGGACAGATTTGGAGTTTCTGGGTCCCCGGGACACTTTGGGGACAGATTTTGGGGGCTCTGGGTGCTGTGAGATCCCCAGGACACTTTGGGGACAGATTTCTGGGGTTTCTGGGCAGTGTGATGTCCCCAGGACACTGTGGGGACAGATTTGGGGTTTCTGGGTCTCCGGGACATTTTGGGGATAGATTTTGGGGTCACCGGGGCAGTGTGATGACCCCAGGACACTTTGGGGACAGATTTGGGGTTTCTGAGTGCTGTGAGGTCCCTGGGACATTTTGGGGACAGTTTTTGGGGTTTCTGGGTCCTGTGAGGTCCCCAAGATGATTCAGGGACAGATTTTGGGGGTTCTGGGTGCTGTGATGTCCCCAGGACACTGTGGGGACAGATTTGGGGTCTCTGGGACACTGTGGGGACAGATTTGGGGTTTCTGAGTGCTGTGAGGTCCCTGGGACATTTTGGGGACAGTTTTTGGGGTTTCTGGGTGCTGTGAGGTCCCCAAGATGATTCAGGGACAGATTTTGGGGGCTCTGGGTCCTGTGATATCCCCAGGACACTTTGGGGACAGATTTTGGGGTTTCTGGGGACAGATTTGGGGTTCTGGGCGGTGTGAGGTCCCCAGATGATTTAGGGACAGATTTGGGGTCCCCAGGACACTGTGGGGACAGATTTGGGGTCTCTGGGGTCTCTGGGGACAGATTTGGGGTCTCTAGGACACTGTGGGGACAGATTTGGGGTTTCTGGGTCCCCGGGACACTTTGGGGACTGATTTTGGGGTCTCCAGGACAGTGTGATGTCTCCAGGGTGTTGTGGGGACAGATTTGGGGTCACTGGGGCAGTGTGATGTCCCCAGGACACTTTGGGGACAGATTTTGGGGTTTCTGGGTCCCCGGGACATTTTGGGGACAGATTTGGGGGTCACCGGGGCAGTGTGATGACCCCAGGACACTTTGGGGACAGATTTGGGGTTTCTGGGGACAGATTTGGGGTCTCTGGGCAGTGTGAGGTCCCCAGATGATTTAGGGACAGATTTGGGGTCTCTAGGACACTGTGGGGACAGATTTGGGGTTTCTGGGTCCCTGGGACACTTTGGGGACAGATTTTGGGGGCTCTGGGTGCTGTGAGATCCCCAGGACACTTTGGGGACAGATTTTTGGGGTGTCTGGGCAGTGTGATGTCCCCAGGACACTGTGGGGACAGATTTGGGGTCTCTGGGGACAGATTTGGGGTCTCTGGGACACTGTGGGGACAGATTTGGGATTCTGGGCAGTGTGAGGTCCCCAGATGACTTAGGGACAGATTTTGGGTCTCTGGGGACAGATTTGGGGTCTCTAGGGCGCTGTGACACTCCCATGGTGTCCCCAAGGTGACAATGGTGACACTGGCCGTGCTGCGGCTCGACAGAGATGAGCAGGGGACACTGTGGGGACAGATTTGGGGTCTCTGGGGACAGATTTGGGGTTTCTGGGCAGTGTGAGGTCCCCAGATGATTTAGGGACAGATTTGGGGTTTCTGGGGACAGATTTGGGGTTTTTAGGTCACTGTGGGGACAGATTTTTGGGGTTTCTGGGGACAGATTTGGGGTTTCTGGGTGCTCTGGGGACAGATTTGGGGTTTTTAGGTCACTGTGGGGACAGATTTTTGGGGTTTCTGGGTGCTGTGATGCCCCCAGGGCCCCGTGACACTGCCGTGGTGTCCCCAGGGTGACGATGGTGACACTGGCCGTGCTGCGGCTCGACAGAGATGAGCAGGGGACACTGTGGGGACAGATTTGGGGTCTCTGGGGACAGATTTGGGGTTTCTGGGGCACTGTGGGGACAGATTTGGGGTCTCTGGGGACAGATTTGGGGTTTCTGGGCAGTGTGAGGTCCCCAGATGATTTAGGGACAGGTTTGGGGTTTCTGGGGACAGATTTGGGGTTTCTGGGTGCTCTGGGGACAGATTTGGGGTTTTTAGGTCACTGTGGGGACAGATTTGGGGTTTCTGGGTGCTCTGGGGACAGATTTGGGGTCTTTAGGACACTGTGGGGACAGATTTGGGGTCTCCAGGGCGCTGTGACACTCCCGGGGTGTCCCCAGGGTGACGATGGTGACGCCGGCCGTGCTGCGGCTGGACACGGACGAGCAGGTTGTCCTGGAGGCCCCCGGGGTGACCAAGGCCACCAAGGTCCATGTGCTGGTGCAGGACTTCCCCCAGAAGCAGCACGTGCTCTTCCAGACCAACGTGGAGCTGCGCCCCGAGCAGGGCATGATGGCCACGGCCACCGTCAAGGTACGGGGTCACCTCGCCCTGGTCAGTGTCACCACCCCCTGGTCAGTGTCACCTCCCCTTCTGGTCATTGTCACCTCCCCCTGGTCACTGTCACCACCCCCTGGTCGGTGTCACCTCCCTCTTCTGGTCAGTGTCCCCACCCCTGCTGGTCAGCATCACCGCCCCTTGGTCATTGTCACCTCCCCCTGGTCAGTGTCACCTCCCCATGGTCAGTGTCACCTCCCCCTGGTTAGTGTCACCTCCCTGTGCTGGTCAGTGTCACCTCCCCCTGGTCATTGTCACCACCTCCTGGTCAGTGTCACCTCCCCTTCTGGTCATTGTCACCATCCCCTTGGTCAGTGTCACCTCCCCCTGGTCATTGTCACCTCCCCCTGGTCACTGTCACCTCCCCTTCTGGTCATTGTCATCTCCCCTTCTGGTCAGTGTCACCTCCCCCTGGTCAGTGTCACCTCCCCCTGGTCATTGTCACCTCTCCCTGGTCAGTGTCACCTCCCCTTCTGGTCAGTGTCACTGCCTTCTGGTCAGTGTCACCTCCCCCTGGTCATTGTCACTGCCTTCTGGTCAGTGTCACCTCCTCCTGCTGGTCAGTGTCACCTCCCCCTGCTGCTCAGTGTCACCACCCCCTGTTGGTCAGTGTCACCTCCCCTTCTGGTCAGTGTCACCTCCTCCTGCTGGTCAGTGTCACCGCCCCTTGGTCAGCGTCCCCACCCCCTGGTCAGTGTCACCATCCTCTAGTCATTGTCACCGCCCTCTGGTCAGTGTCACCATCCCCTGGTCACTGTCACCTCCCCCTGGTCATTGTCACCTCCCCCTGCCGGTCAGTGTCCCCCCTCCCGGTCACTGTCCCTGTCATTGTCCCCGCGGTCACTGCCCGGGAGGGGACACTGGGGCTGGACCCTGACCTGGGGTGGGCAATGTCCGGAGGTGGGGGACAGAGGGATGGTCACTCCTGGGGACGGTCACTCTGGTGTCCTGGGGACGGTCACTCTGGGGACAGTCACTCCTGTGTCCTGGGGACAGTCACTCTGGGGATGGTCACTCTGGGGACGGTCACTCTGGTGTCCTGGGGACGGTCACTCTGGGGACGGTCACTCTGGGGACAGTCACTCTGGGGACGGTCACTCCGGTGTCCTGGGGACAGTCACTTGTGGTGACCCCAGTGTCCCCTGTCTGTGCAGATGTCCCCAATGTCCCCTGTCCCCACAGATGTCCCCATGGATGTCCCCAGTGTCCCCTGTCCCCACAGATGCCCCAGTGTCCCTGCAGATGTCCCCAATGTCCCTGCAGATGTCATGGTGTCCCCTGTCCCTGCAGGTGTCCCCAGTGTGTCCCTAATATTCCCACAGGTGTCCCCAGTGTCCCCAGTGTGTCACTGTGTGTCACTCTGTGTCACTCTGTGTCACTCTGTGTGTCCCCATGTCCAGTGTGTCACTGTGTGTCACTGTGTGTCACTCTGTGTCCCTGTCCCCGCAGATGTCCCCAGTGTGTCCCTGTGTGTCTCTGTGTGTCACTCTGTGTCACTGTGTGTCCTGTCCCCGCAGGTGTCCCCAATGTCCCCAGTGTGTCCCCAGTGTGTCACCGTGTCCCTGTCCCCGCAGGTGTCGGCCAAGTCGCTGTCCCTGTGTGTCCCCATTGTGTCCCCATTGTGTCACCGTGTCCCTGTCCCCGCAGGTGTCGGCCAAGTCGCTGTCCCAGTGTGTCCCCATTGTGTCCCCATGTCACCGTGTCCCTGTCCCCGCAGGTGTCGGCCAAGTCGCTGTCCCTGTGTGTCCCTGTGTGTCCCTGTGTGTCCCTGTGTGTCACTGTGTGTGTCCCCAATGTGTCACCATGTCCCTGTCCCCGCAGGTGTCGGCCAAGTCGCTGTCCCCGGTGCGGGGGAAGCAGTTTGTGGCGGTGACAGCGAAGACGGACACGGTGACACTGGAGAAGGTGCTGCTGGTGTCCCTCCAGAGCGGCCACATCTTCGTGCAGACCGACAAACCCATCTACACCCCCGGGGCCACCGGTGAGGGGACAGGGGACACTGGGGACAGCGGGGACAGCGGGGACAGCGGGGACAATGGGGACAGGGGACACTGGGGACACTGGGGACAGTGGGGACAATGGGGACAGCGGGGACAGCGGGGACAGCGGGGACAATGGGGACAGCGGGGACAGCGGGGACATCGAGGGGATGGGGACAATGGGGACAGCGGGGACACCAGCGACAGCAGGGACACTGGGGACAGTGGGGACAGCGGGGACAGCGGGGACATCGAGGGGATGGGGACAATGGGGACAGTGGGGACAGCGGGGACACTGGGGACAGCGGGGACAGCGGGGACAGCTGGGGACAGTGGGGACAATGGCGACAATGGAGACACTGGGGACAGGGGACACTGGGGACAGCGGGACAGCGGGGACAGCGGGGACAGCGGGGACAGCGGGGACATCGAGGGGATGGGGACAATGGGGACAGCGGGGACACCAGCGACAGCAGGGACAGTGGGGACAGTGGAGACAATGGGGACAGCTGGGGACAATGGGGACAATGGGGACAGCGGGGACAGTGGGGACATAGAGGGGATGGGGACACCAGGGACACCTGGGGATACCTGGGGTCATCGATGGCATGGGGACACTGGGGACATTAAGGGGATGTGGACACTGGGGGGACATCAAGGGGATGGGGACACTGAGGGGATGGGGACACCAGGGACACTGGGGACACCTGGGGACATCGAGGGGATGGGGACACTGAGGGGATGGGGACACCAGGGACACTGGGGACACCTGGGGACATCGAGGGGATGGGGACACTGGCGGGATATCGAGGGGATGGGGACAGTGTGGGGACATCCCAGGAATGGGGACATTGTGGGGACATCGAGGGGATGGGGACATTGTGGGGACACTGTGGGGACATTGAGCGGAGGGGGACACCTGGGGACACCTGGGGACATTGAGGGGATGAGGACACTGTCCCCCGTGTCCCCTCCCAGTGCTGGGTGTCCCCATTCCTGTGCTCACCTTGTCCCCCTTGTCCCCTCACCTTGTCCTTCATGTCCCCACTCTGTCCTTGTCCCCTCTCACCGTGTCCCTTGTGTCCCCTCCCACTGCTGGGTGTCCCCAGGTGTTCCCAGGTGTCCTTTCACCATGTCCCTTGTGTCCCCAGTGCTGGGTGTCCCCAGACGTCCCCAGGTGTCCCCTCACCGTGTCCCCATGTCCCTCTCACTGTGTCCCCTGTGTCCCCAGTGCTGGGTGTCCCCAGACGTCCCCAGGTGTCCCCTCACCGTGTCCCCAGGTGACCCCTCTCACGGTGTCCTTTGTGTCCCCAGTGCTGGGTGTCCCCTGTGTCCCCGTGTCCCCTCACGGTGTGCCCTGTGTCCCCAGTGCTGGGTGTCCCCCGTGTCCCCATGTCCCCTCACGGTGTGCCCTGTGTCCCCAGTGCTGGGTGTCCCCTGTGTCCCCATGTCCCCTCACGGTGTCCCCCGTGTCCCCATGTCCCCTCACGGTGTCCCCTGTGTCCCCAGTGCTGGGTGTCCCCTGTGTCCTCATGTCCCCTCAGGGTGTCCCCTGTGTCCCCAGTGCTGGGTGTCCCCCGTGTCCCCATGTCCCCTCACGGTGTCCCCATGTCCCCTCACAGTGTCCCCTGTGTCCCCAGTACTGGGTGTCCCCATGTCCGCTCACGGTGTCCCCTGTGTCCCTGTGTCCCCAGTACTGGGTGTCCCCATGTCCGCTCACGGTGTCCCCTGTGTCCCCGTGTCCCCTCACGGTGTCCCCTGTGTCCCCATGTCCCCTCACGGTGTCCCCTGTGTCCCCAGTGCTGGGTGTCCCCATGTCCCCTCACGGTGTCCCCTGTGTCCCCAGTGCTGGGTGTCCCCTGTGTCCCCATGTCCCCTCACGGTGTCCCCTGTGTCCCCAGTGCTGGGTGTCCCCTGTGTCCCCATGTCCCCTCACGGTGTGCCCTGTGTCCCCAGTGCTGGGTGTCCCCTGTGTCCCCATGTCCCCTCACGGTGTCCCCCGTGTCCCCATGTCCCCTCACGGTGTCCCCTGTGTCCCCAGTGCTGGGTGTCCCCTGTGTCCCCGTGTCCCCTCACGGTGTCCCCCGTGTCCCCAGTGCTGGGTGTCCCCTGTGTCCCCATGTCCCCTCACGGTGTCCCCTGTGTCCCCAGTGCTCTGCCGTCTCTTCACCGTGGGTCACCTCATGCAGCCGCTGGCCAAGACGGTCATCGTGGAGGTCAAGGTGGGTGACACCGGGAGGTGACACCGGGAGGTGACAACGGGAGGTGACGCGGGGAGGTGACATGGCAGGTGACACAGGGAGATGACACCAGGAGGTGACATGGGGAGGTGACACAGGGAGGTGACATGGGGAGGTGACACCGGGAGGTGACACTGGGAGGTGACATGGGGAGGTGACACAGGGAGGTGACCCATGGCAGGGAGGTGACACGGGGAGGTGACACAGGGATGTGACACAGGGAGATGACACCGGGAGGTGACATGGCAGGTGACACAGGGAGGTGACACCGGGAGGTGACATGGGGAGGTGACACAGGGAGGTGACCCATGGCAGGGAGGTGACATGGGGAGGTGACACGGGGAGGTGACACGGGGAGGTGACCCATGGCAGGGAGGTGACACAGGGAGGTGACACGGGGAGGTGACACAGGGAGGTGACACAGGGAGGTGACATGGGGAGGTGACACCGGGAGGTGACACAGGGAGATGACACCGGGAGGTGACATGGCAGGTGACACAGGGAGGTGACACAGGGAGGTGACCCATGGCAGGGAGGTGACACAGGGAGGTGACACGGGGAGGTGACATGGGGAGGTGACACGTGGCGGGGGGGGTGACACAGCAGGTGACACAGGGAGGTGACACAGGGAGGTGACATGGCAGGTGACACAGGGAGGTGACCCATGGCAGGGAGGTGACACAGGGAGGTGACACAGGGAGGTGACACAGGGAGGTGACCCATGGCAGGGAGGTGACACAGGGAGGTGACACGCGTGTCCCCTCAGACGCCCGACAACGTCATCATCAAACAAGTGCCGGTGTCGTCGCCCTCCAAGAACGGGATCCTGATCCTCAACCACAACCTGCCCGAGGTGGTCAGGTGGGTGTCACCGCCCCCGGGTGGCCTTGGGGACATCCCGCAGGGCTGGCAGGATGGGGACACCGTGACACTGTCTCCTCGCCATCCCCTCGGTGACTCTGTCCCCTCTCTGTCCTCTCGCTGTCCCCTCTCTGGCCCCTGCTGTCCCCTTGCTGTCCCCTCGGTGACACTGTCCCCTTGGTGACACTGTCCTCTCTCTGTCCTCTCACTGTCCCCTCCCTGTCCCCTCTCTGTCCCCTCGGTGAAACTATCCCCTCACTGTCCCCGCTGTCCCCTCACTGTCCCCGCTGTCCCCTCGCTGTCCCCTCACTGTCCCCTCGGTGTCACTGTCCCCTCGGTGACGCTGTCCCCTCTCTGTCCCCTCGGTGTCGCTGTCCCCTCACTGTCCCCGCTGTCCCCTCGGTGACACTGTCCCCTCTCTGTCCCCTCTCTGTCACGGTCCCCTCGCTGTCACTGTCCCTGCTGTCCCCTCGGTGACGCTGTCCCCTCGCTGTCCCCGCTGTCCCCTCGCTGTCCCCGCTGTCCCCTCGGTGTCACTGTCCCCGCTGTCCCCTCTCTGTCCCCTCGGTGACACTGTCCCCTCTCTGTCCCCTCGGTGTCCCTGTCCCCTCACTGTCCCCGCTGTCCCCTCGGTGACACTGTCCCCTCACTGTCCCCGCTGTCCCCTCTCTGTCCCCTCGGTGATACTGTCCCCTCTCTGTCCCCTCGGTGTCCCTGTCCCCTCACTGTCCCCGCTGTCCCCTCGGTGACACTGTCCCCTCTCTGTCCCCTCGGTGTCCCTGTCCCCTCACTGTCCCCGCTGTCCCCTCGGTGACACTGTCCCCACTGTCCCCTCTCTGTCACTGTTCCCTCACTGTCCCCTCGGTGACGCTGTCCCCTCACTGTCCCCGCTGTCCCCTCGGTGTCACTGTCCCCGCTGTCCCCTCTCTGTCCCCTCGCTGTCACTGTCCCCTCACTGTTCCCGCTGTCCCCTCGGTGACACTGTCCCCTCTCTGTCACTGTCCCCACTGTCCCCTCTCTGTCACGGTCCCCTCTCTGTCACTGTCCCCTCTCTGTCACTGTCCCCGCTGTCCCCTCGGTGTCCCTGTCCCCTCGCTGTCACTGTCCCCCAGCCTGGGCACCTGGACCATCTCGGCCAAGTTCGAGGACTCCCCGGAGCAGGTGTTCGACGCCCACTTCGAGGTCAAGGAGTACGGTGAGTGTCCCCTGGGGACACGGGGACTGTCCCCGAGGGTGGCGCCGGGGTCACTGCTGTCACCGATGGCCGTACGGGGACACGGGGACACTGGCGGGGTGACAGGGACAGGGGTGGCAGTGAGGGGACACGGTGACATTGGTGGTGGCGGTGACAGGGGTGGGATGACAGGGACAGGGGTGGCAGGATGGGGACATGGGGACCCGATGTCCCTGATGTCCCCGATGATGTCCCCGATGTCCCCAATGTCCCCGATGTCCCCAATGTCCCTGATGTCCCCAATGTCCCTGATGATGTCCCCGATGATGTCCCTGATGATGTCCCCAATGTCCCCGATGTCCCTGATGATGTCCCCGATGTCCCCATGTCCTCAATGTCCCCAATGTCCCCCATGTCCCCCATGTCCCCGATGTCCCCAATGTCCCTTATGTCCCCGATGGTGTCCCCAATATCCCCAATATCCCAAATGTCCCCAATGATGTCTCCATGTCCCCAATATCCCTGATGTCCCCAATGTCCCCAATGTCCCCAATGTCCCCGATGTCCCTGATGATGTCCCCGATGTCCCCATGTCCTCAATGTCCCCAATGTCCTCGATGTCCCCCATGTCCCCGATGTCCCCAATGTCCCTTATGTCCCCGATGGTGTCCCCAATATCCCCAATATCCCAAATGTCCCCAATGATGTCTCCATGTCCCCAATATCCCTGATGTCCCCAATGTCCCCAATGTCCCCGATGTCCCCGATGGCGTCCCCAATGTCCCCGATGTCCCCAATGTCCCCGATGGTGTCCCCAATATCCCCAATGTCCCCCATGTCCACGATGTCCCTGATGTCCCCAATGATGTCCCCGATGTCCCCAATGTCCCTGATGTCCCCAATGTCCCTCATGTCCCCAATGATGTCTCCATGTCCCCAATATCCCCGATGTCCCCAATGTCCCCAATGGTGTCCCCAATGTCCCTGATGTCCCCAATGTCCCCAATGATGTCCCTGATGATGTCCCCAATATCCCCGATGTCCCCAATGTCCCCAATGGTGTCCCCAATGTCCCTGATGTCCCCAATGTCCCCAATGATGTCCTTGATGATGTCCCCGATGTCCCCGATGTCCCCAATGTCCCCAATGGTGTCCCCAATATCCCCAGTGTCCCCGATGATGTCCCCAATGTCCCCAATGGTGCCCCCGATGTCCTTGATGTCCCCGATGTCCCCAATGATGTCCCCAGTGATGTCCCCGATGTCCCCGCAGTGCTGCCCAGCTTTGAGGTGTCCCTGGAGCCCGAGGAGAAGTTCCTGTACATCGACCGCCAGGAGGACTTCCACGTGTCCATCCTGGCCAGGTGACAGCCACCGGTCCCCTCTGGGGACAGCTCTGCCCCCTGCTGTCCCCCGGGCGGGCAGGGGACAGTCTGGAGGGGACAGACACGGGGTGGCATGGGGACATTGGTGGCGGTGGTGGCAGGGGTCGATGACAGGGACAGGGGCGGCAGGATGGGGTCATGGTGGGGTGGTGACACGGTGGCACGGTGACACAATGACACGGTGACACACACAGTGACACACACGATGACACGGTGACAACGGTGACCCCTGGTGGCCGTCCCCAAGTACCTGTGGGGACAGAAATGGCAGTAATGGGGACACACACAGTGACATGGTGACACATGCGGTGACACGGTGATACACATGGGGACACAGTGACACGGTGACACAGTGACACACACGGTGACACACGTGGTGACACACACGATGACATGGTGACACACACAGTGACACATGCGGTGACATGGTGACACAGTGACACGGTGACCCACGTGACCCACGCGGTGACACGGTGACACGGTGGCACAGTGACACGGTGACACGGTGACACACACAGTGACATGGTGACACGCATGATGACACGGTGACACGGTGACACACACAGTGACACACACGATGACACAGTGACAACGGTGACCCCCGGTGGCCGTCCCCAGGTACCTGTGGGGACAGAAATGGCAGTAATGGGGACACACACAGTGACGTGGTGACACATGCGGTGACACGGTGATACACATGGTGACACAGTGACACGGTGACACACGTGGTGACACACACGATGACATGGTGACACACACAGCGACACACGGTGACATGGTGACACAGTGACATGGTGACCCACGCGGTGACACGGTGGCATGGTGGCACGGTGACACAATGACATGGTGACACACACAGTGACATGGTGACACGCATGATGACACAGTGACACGGTGACACACACAGTGACACACACGATGACACGGTGACAACGGTGACCCCCAGTGGCCGTCCCCAGGTACCTGTGGGGACAGAAATGGCGGTAATGGGGACACACACAGTGACATGGTGACACATGCGGTGACACGGTGATACACATGGTGACACAGTGACACGGTGACACAGTGACACACACAGTGACACACACGATGACATGGTGACACACACAGTGACACATGCGGTGACACGGTGACACAGTGACACGGTGACCCACGCGGTGACACAGTGACACGGTGACACGGTGACCCACGCGGTGACGCGGTGACACAGTGACACGGTGACACGGTGACACAGTGACACGGTGACATGGTGACACACACGGTGACACGGTGACCCCCGGTGGCCGTCCCCAGGCAGCTGTGGGGACAGGAATGGCAGTAATGGGGATGTGAGGGGGACACACACAGTGACACGGTGACACACGCGGTGACACACACGGTGACACGGTGACACAGTGACACGGTGACACGGTGACCCACGCGGTGACACGGTGACACCCCCGGTGGCCGTCCCCAGGTACCTGTACGGGAAGCACGTGCAGGGCGTGGCCTTTGTCCTCTTCGGGGTCATGGTGGACGACGAGAAGAGGAGCATCCCCCAGTCCCTGCGGCGCGTGTCTGTGAGTGACACTGTCCCCAACGCTGTCCCCAACCCTGGCACTGTCCCCAGCACTGTCCCCAGTGCTGTCCTCAAACCTGCCGCTGTCCCCAGCGCTGTCCCCACCTCTGCTGCTGTCCCCAGCGCTGTCCCCAACCCTGGCACTGTCCCCAGTGCTGTCCTCAACCCTGCCACTGTCCCCAGCGCTGTCCCCAGCCCTGCCGCTGTCCCCAACACTGTCCCCAGCGCTGTCCCCAGTGCTGTCCCCAACCCTTGCACTGTCCCCAGCGCTGTCCCCAACCCTGGCACTGTCCCCAATGCTGTCCCCAGCTCTGCCACTGTCCCCAATGCTGTCCCCAGCGCTGTCCCCAATGCTGTCCCCAACCCTGGGGCTGTCCCCAACACTGTCCCCAACCCTGGCACTGTCCCCAGCGCTGTCCCCAACCCTGGCACTGTCCCCAACGCTGTCTCCAGCCCTGCCGCTGTCCCCAACACTGTCCCCAGCACTGTCCCCAACCCTGGCACTGTCCCCAGCGCTGTCCCCAATGCTGTCCCCAACCCTGGCACTGTCCCCAACGCTGTCCCCAGCCCTGCCGCTGTCCCCAACACTGTCCCCAGCGCTGTCCCCAGTGCTGTCCCCAACCCTTGCACTGTCCCCAGCACTGTCCCCAGCACTGTCCCCAGTGCTGTCCCCAGCCCTGGCACTGTCCCCAATGCTGTCCCCAACCCTGCCGCTGTCCCTGTCCCCAAACCTGTGCCCAGTCCCAGCATTGTCCCTGTCCCCAACACTGTACCCTGGCACTGTCCCAGTCCTTGTCCCCAACCCTGTCCCTGTCCCCCATCCTGTCCCTGTCCCCAGCCCTGTCCCAGTGAACCTGTCCTTGTCCCCAGCCCTGGTCTTGTCTCTGTCCCCAACACTGGCACTGTCCCCATCTCTATCTCCTGTCCCCATCCCTGTCCCCATCCATGTCCCTAACCCTGTCCCCGTGTCCCCTGGCTGTCCCCAGGCACAGGACGGTGACACCGTGCTGTCCCTAACCCTGTCCCCGTGTCCCCGTGTCCCCAGGTGCAGGACGGTGACACCGTGCTGTCCCTAACCCTGTCCCTGTGTCCCCGTGTCCACAGGTGCAGGACGGTGACACCGTGCTGTCCCTTACCCTGTCCCCGTGTCCCCGTGTCCCCAGGTGCAGGACGGTGACACCGTGCTGTCCCTTACCCTGTCCCCGTGTCCCCGTGTCCCCGTGTCCCCAGGTGCAGGACGGTGACGCTGACGCCGTGCTGTCCCTAACCCTGTCCCTGTGTCCCCGTGTCCCCAGGTGCAGGACGGTGACACCGTGCCGTCCTGACCCTGTCCCCGTGTCCCCGTGTCCCCAATTGCAGGACGGTGACACCGTGCTGTCCCTAACCCTGTCCCCGTGTCCCCAGGCGCAGGACGGTGACGCCATGCTGTCCCTAACCCTGTCCCCATGTCCCCGTGTCCCCAGGTGCAGGACGGTGACACCGTGCTGTCCCTAACCCTGTCCCCGTGTCCCCGTGTCCCCAGGTGCAGGACGGTGACGCCGTGCTGTCCCTAACCCTGTCCCCGTGTCCCCGTGTCCCCAGGTGCAGGACGGTGACGCCGTGCTGTCCCTAACCCTGTCCCCGTGTCCCCGTGTCCCCAGGTGCAGGACGGTGACGCTGACGCCGTGCTGTCCCTAACCCTGTCCCTGTGTCCCCGTGTCCCCAGGTGCAGGACGGTGACGCCGTGCTGTCCCTAACCCTGTCCCCGTGTCCCCGTGTCCCCAGGCGCAGGACGGTGACACCGTGGTGTCCCTAACCCTGTCCCTGTGTCCCCGTGTCCCCAGGTGCAGGACGGTGACACCGTGCTGTCCCTTACCCTGTCCCCGTGTCCCCGTGTCCCCAGGTGCAGGACGGTGACACCGTGCTGTCCCTTACCCTGTCCCCGTGTCCCCGTGTCCCCGTGTCCCCAGGTGCAGGACGGTGACGCTGACGCCGTGCTGTCCCTAACCCTGTCCCTGTGTCCCCGTGTCCCCAGGTGCAGGACGGTGACACCGTGCCGTCCTGACCCTGTCCCCGTGTCCCCGTGTCCCCAATTGCAGGACGGTGACACCGTGCTGTCCCTAACCCTGTCCCCGTGTCCCCGTGTCCCCAGGTGCAGGACGGTGACGCCGTGCTGTCCCTAACCCTGTCCCCGTGTCCCCAGGCGCAGGACGGTGACGCCATGCTGTCCCTAACCCTGTCCCCATGTCCCCGTGTCCCCAGGTGCAGGACGGTGACACCGTGCTGTCCCTAACCCTGTCCCCGTGTCCCCGTGTCCCCAGGTGCAGGACGGTGACACCGTGCTGTCCCTAACCCTGTCCCCGTGTCCCCGTGTCCCCAGGTGCAGGACGGTGACGCTGACGCCGTGCTGTCCCTAACCCTGTCCCCGTGTCCCCATGTCCCCAGGCGCAGGACGGTGACACCGTGCTGTCCCTAACCCTGTCCCCGTGTCCCCATGTCCCCAGGCGCAGGACGGTGACACCGTGCTGTCCCTAACCCTGTCCCCGGTCCCCGTGTCCGCAGGTGCAGGACGGTGACGCCGTGCTGTCCCTAACCCTGTCCCCGTGTCCCCAGGTGCAGGACGGTGACGCCGTGCTGTCCCTAACCCTGTCCCCATGTCCCCGTGTCCCCAGGTGCAGGACGGTGACACCGTGCTGTCCCTAACCCTGTCCCCGTGTCCCCGTGTCCCCAGGTGCAGGACGGTGACGCTGACGCCGTGCTGTCCCTAACCCTGTCCCTGTGTCCCCGTGTCCCCAGGTGCAGGACGGTGACGCCGTGCTGTCCCTAACCCTGTCCCCGTGTCCCCGTGTCCCCAGGCGCAGGACGGTGACACCGTGGTGTCCCTAACCCTGTCCCTGTGTCCCCGTGTCCCCAGGTGCAGGACGGTGACACCGTGCTGTCCCTTACCCTGTCCCCGTGTCCCCGTGTCCCCAGGTGCAGGACGGTGACACCGTGCTGTCCCTTACCCTGTCCCCGTGTCCCCGTGTCCCCGTGTCCCCAGGTGCAGGACGGTGACGCTGACGCCGTGCTCTCCATGGCTCACGTGCGCGAGCGCTTCCCCAACCTCCAGGAGCTGGTGGGACACTCCCTTTATGTCACTGTCACCGTCATCACCGAGTCAGGTCTGTGCGGGGACACGGGGGGACACAGGGGGACACAGGGGGACACGGGGGAACAAGGGGGGACAGGGACAGCAGGGGGACACGGTGGATGGAGCAATGGGGGACAGGGACAGTGGAGGAATACAGGGGACACGGGGGGCACGGGGACAAGGACAGTGGAGGAATACAGGGGACACGGGGGGGACACTGGGGGGACAGGGACAGTGGAGGAATACAGGGGACACGGGGGGACACGGGGACAGGGACAGCAGGGGGACGGGGGGGACACAGAGGGACATGGGAGACAGGGACAGCAGGGGGACACAGTGGGGACAGGGATGATGGGGAGATGCAGGGGACAGGGACAGTGGGGGACATGGGGGACAGGGACAGTGGGGGGACACAGGGGGACACGGGGACACAAAGGGACATGGGGGACAGGGACAGTGGGGGGACACGGGGACACAGCGGGGACATGGGGGACAGGGACAGTGGGGGACATGGGGGGGACAGGGACAGCAAGGGGACACAGAGGGACCGGGACAGTGTGGGGACATGGAGGAACACAGAGGGACATGGGGGACAAGGACAGCAGGGGGACACAGAGGGGACAGGGATGATGGGGAGATGCAGGGGACAGGGACAGTGGGGGGACACAGCAGGGACAGGGACAGTGGGGGGACACAGGGGGACACGGGGACACAAAGGGACATGGGGGACAGGGACAGTGGGGGGACACGGGGACACAGCGGGGACATGGGGGACAGGGACAGTGGGGGACACAGCGGGGACAGGGACAGTAGAGGAATACCAGGGACTGGGGGTGACAAGGACAGTGGGGCATGGGCCGGACAGGAGGGATGGTGGGGACAAAGTGGTGACAGCAGTGATGTGGCTCGGGGGACATGTGGGGTTGGGGACAGCGAGGATGGAGGGGGGGACATCTGGAGCCACCCAGGGGCTGTTCCTAGACAGGGGACAGGGACTCCAGGTGACACTGCCATTGTCCCCAAGGCAGTGACATGGTGGAGGCACAGCGCGGTGGCAGAGGGGACAGGGGACAGGGACAGGGATAGGGGACAGGGACAGGGGACAGGGACTGCAGGTGACACTGCCATTGTCCCCACAGGCAGTGACATGGTGGAGGCACAGCGCGGTGGCAGAGGGGACAGGGGACAGGGATAGGGGACAGGGGACAGGGACTCCAGGTGACACTGCCATTGTCCCCACAGGCAGTGACATGATGTGGTGGCAGAGGGGGCGTAGAGGGGACAGGGACAGAGGACAAGGACCCCAGGTGTCACTGCAATGTCCTCACAGGCAGTGACATGGTGGAGGCCCAGCGCAGTGGCAGAGAGGGACATAGAGGGGACACAGAGGGGACAGGGATAGGGAACAGGAACCCCAGGTGACACCACGATGTCCCCACAGGCAGTGACATGGTGGAGGCACAGCGCACAGGCAGAGGGGACAGGGGACAGGGACAAGGACAGGGACCGCAGGTGACACTGCGATGTCCCCACAGGCAGTGACATGGTGGAGGCCCAGTGTGGTGGCAGAGGGGACAGGGGACAGGGGACAGGGACCGCAGGTGACACTGCCGTGTCCCCACAGGCAGTGACATGGTGGAGGCACAGCGCGGTGGCAGAGGGGACACAGAGGGGACAGGGATGGGGACAGGGACCCCAGGTGACACCGCGATGTCCCCACAGGCAGTGACATGGTGGAGGCCCAGCGCACTGGCATCAAGATCGTGACGTCCCCCTACAGCATCCACTTCACCCACACCCCCAAGTACTTCAAGCCGGGGATGCCCTTTGACCTCAGGGTTGGTGACATCCTGGGGACAGCGGTGGTGGCACTGGCCTGGGAGGGGGACAGGGCTCGGGGGTGGAGGGGAAGTCCCTGGGTGATGTCCCCGTGTCACCTGAGAGGGGCAGGGGACCGTGGGGTGTCCCTGTGTCACTGGGCTGGCCCTTCCTGGTGGCAGTGTCCCTTCCCAGTGTCACCACTCCTTCCCAGTATCATTGTCCCTTCCCAGTGTCACCTTCCCTTCCCAGTGTCACCACCCCTTCCAAGTGTCACCCCCCTTCCCAGTGTCACTGCTCCTTCCCAGTGCCACCACTCCTTCCAAGTGTCACCCCCCCTTCCCAGAGCCAATGTCACTTCCCAGTGTCCCCTGCTGGTGACACAACCCCTTCCCAGTGTCACTGCCCCTTTCCAGTGTCACTGCCCCTTCCCAGTGTCACCACCCCTTCCCAGTATCATTGTCCCTTCCCAGTGTCACCGCCCCTTCCCAGTGCCACCACTCCTTCCCAGTATCATTGTCCCTTCCCAGTGTCACTGCCCCTCCCCAGTGCCACCACTCCTTCCCAGTATCATTGTCCCTTCCCAGTGCCCCTTCCAAGTGCCACCACCCTTTCCAGGTGCCACCACCCTTTCCAGGTGCCACCACTCCTTCCCAGTGTCACTGCCCCTTTCCCTTGTCCCTTCCCAGTGTCACTGTCCCTTCCCAGTGTCACTGCCCCTTCCCAGAGCCAATGTCACTTCCCGGTGTCCCCTGCTGGTGACACAACCCCTTCCCAGCTCCCTTCCCTCACTCCACGTCCCCCCGTGACGTCCCCGCGTCCCCCGGTGTCCCCTCCAGGTTTATGTCACCAACCCCGACCAGTCTCCGGCGCAGCGTGTCACCGTCGAGGCCGATGGCTTCCAGGGCCAGGTGTCCACGCAGCGCGACGGCACGGCCAGGCTGGTCCTCAACATGCCGGCCAACAAGGACAGCGTCCCCATCACCGTGAGTGGGGACACCGGGTGACACCGCGGGGTGACACCGCGGGGTGACCGAGGGCGTGGAGATGTCACCTGGGGGTTGTGGTGGCCGAGATGTCCGGAGTGACCCACGGTTGTGACCGCCAAGGACAGGAGGATTGAGGGACCAGGATGGGCTGGACATCCGTGGTGGCCCCAAGGGTCATCTCGGTCACTGGTCATTGGCCAAAAGCCAAGATGGCCAAGGTCACGGCGGGTTTGAGGTGGCTGTGGTGGTCAAGGTGTCCAGAGTGACCGAGGAACGGGGCTTTGCTGGTCACCACTGGCCAAAGACCAGGTCAGGCTGACCATTGTGGTCAACACAACTGGGTTGACCAAGACATGAGAGTGACCAAGGGCCAGGGTCAAAGAGACTGCTGGAGATGTCCACAGGGGTCAGTTGTCCATGGTGGCGTGGTCACCAGTGACCAGGATGGCCAAAGCCAGGAAGACAAAAGTGACCAAGACATTGAGGATGGCCAAAGGTCAACGTCAGGGGGCCACCATGGTTGGGTGGCCAAGACATCCAAGTGGTCAGTTTGGTCACCGAGATGGTCACCAAGGACCAGGGCACCAGGAAGGGGCAGGGAGACCATGATGCCAAGACCTTCATGGTGGCCAAGACCTCCATGATGGCCAAGATCTCCACAGCGGCCAACACATCTACGATGGCTAAGATCTTTAAGGTAGCCAAACCCTTTTTTGGTGGCCAAGACCTTCATGGTGGCCAAGACCTTCATGGTGGCCAGAATCTCTAGGGTGACCAAGATCTCTATGGTGGGAAAGGTCTCCATGATGGCCAACACACCTCCATGGTGGCCAAGACCTCTAGGGTGGCCAAGATCTTCATGGTGGCCAACACACTTCCATGATGGATGGCCAAGACCTCCATGATGGCCAAGACCTTTACATTGGCCAAGACTTCTGTGGTGGCCAAAATCTCCATGATGGCCAACCCATCCCCATGGTGGCCAAGACCTCCGTGGTGGCCAAAATCCCCATGGTGACCAAGACAACTCCATGGTGGCCAAGACTTCCATGGAACCTCTATGATTTCCAAACCTTCCATGATGGCCAATACCTCTGCGGTGGCCAACACATCTCCACGATGGCCAAGACCTTTACATTGGCCAAGACCTCTGTGGTGGCCAAAACCTCCACGATGGCCAAGACCTCTGTGGTGGCCAAAATCCCCATGATGACCAACACAACTCCATGGTGGCCAAGACTTCCATGGAACCTCTATGATTTCCAAACCTTCCATGATGGCCAAGACCTCTGTGGTGGCCAACACATCTCCACGATGGCCAAGACACCTCCACGATGGCCAAGACCTCTGTGGTGGCCAAGTCCTCCATGATGGCCAAGACCTCTGTGGTGGCCAAGACACCTCCACGATGGCCAAGACCTCTGTGGTGGCCAAGTCCTCCATGATGGCCAAGACCTCTGTGGTGGCCAAGACACCCCACGATGGCCAAGACCTCTGTGGTGGCCAAGACCTCTGTGGTGGCCAACACACCTCACGATGGCCAAGACCTCTGTGGTGGCCAAGACCTCCATGATGGCCAAGACCTCTGTGGTGGCCAAGACCTCTGTGGTGGCCAAGACACCCCACGATGGCCAAGACCTCTGTGGTGGCCAAGACCTCTGTGGTGGCCAAGACACCCCCACGATGGCCAAGACCTCTGTGGTGGCCAAGACACCCCACGATGGCCAAGACCTCTGTGGTGGCCAACACATCTCCACGATGGCCAAGACCTCCATGATGGCCAAGTCCTCCATGATGGCCAAGACCTCTGTGGTGGCCAAGACCTCTGTGGTGGCCATCACACCCCCACGATGGCCAAGCCCTCCATGATGGCCAAGCCCTCCATGATTCCAAGCCCTCCATGGAACCTCTATGATCTCCAAGCCCTCCATGGAGAACCTCTATGATCTCCAAGCTCTCCATGCTGACCCCGCCCACTCCCGTGTCCCTCCCCGCTGACCGCGTGTCCCCGTGTCCCCGTGTCCCCGTCCCAGGTGCGCACGGCCCAGCCCGGGCTGCCGGCGGAGCGCCAGGCCTCGCGGCAGATGACGGCCCAGGCCTACCGCAGCCAGGGCAGCTCCGGAAACTTCCTGCACCTGGCCGTGGACACCAACGAGCTGCAGCCCGGGGACAGCCTGGCCGTCAACTTCCACCTCAAGACCAACAACAACGAAGTCCGCAACTCCGTCCCCTTCTTCACCTACCTGGTGGGTACCCGTGGGTGGCCGCTGGTCACACGGCTGGACCGCCTGGATGGTCAGGTGGCCACCAAGATGGACCACATTTAGGTCCAGGTGACCACCAAGATGGACCACCTGGACATCCAGGTGTCCACCAAGCTTGACCACCTGGACATCCAGGTGACCACCAAGCTCAACTGCCTGGAGGTCCAGGTGGCCACCAAGCTTGACCACATTTAGGTCCAGGTGGCCACCAAGCTGGACCACCTGGATAATCATGGGGCCACCAAGCTTGACCACATTTAGGTCCAGGTGGCCACCAAGATGGACCACCTGGACATCCAGGTGACCACCAAGCTTGACTACCTGGACGTCCAGGTGTCCACCAAGCTCAACCACCTGGACATCCAGGTGTCCACCAAGCTTGACCACGTGGAGGTCCAGGTGTCCACCAAGGGCGTTGTCTCTGTCAGATCATGAGCAAGGGCCGCATCCTCCGCGCCGGCCGGCAGCGGCACGAGCCTGGCCAGAGCCTGGTGACCATGACCCTGCCCGTGACCCCTGACCTCATCCCGTCCTTCCGGGTGGTGGCCTATTACTTCGTGCTGCCCGGCGAGATCGTGGCCGACTCCATCTGGGTGGACGTCAAGGACACCTGCATGGGCACCGTCAGTGTCCCCAGATGGCCACGGGGAGGGGCTTGGGGACCTTCGGGTGGTGGCCTCGGTGGTGGCCGGCGTGGTCCTTGAGGTGGCCCTTGAGGGTCTGGGAGGTCCTTGAGGGGTTTGGGTGGCCTTGAGCGACCTGGGGGGGCTTTTGATGGTTTTGGGGACCTCTTGAGGGACTTTTGGAAGGGTTTGGGGGACCCCTGAGGGGTTTGAGAGGTCCTTGAGGGGCTTGGGGGGACCTTGAGGGACCCGGGGGTGGCCTTGAGGGACCTGGAGGGGCCCTGAAGGTCTTGGGGGACCTTTGGAAAGGTTTGGGGGACTCTTGAGGGACCCTTGAAAGGACTTGGGGGGACATTGAGGGATCTGTGGGGTCCTTGAGGGATCTGTGGGACCTTTGGAAGGGTTCAGGGAGACCTCGAGGTCGTTGGGGACCTTTGGGAGGGCTTGAGGGGACATCGAGGCACCTGGTGGGGATTTGGTGTCACCTGGGTGGATTTGGACACTCCCTGAGGAGCTTGGACATCCCCTGGGTGGCCCTGGTGGCCCTGGTGACCCAGTGGTGACCCAGACACAAAACCTGTGGCCACCAGCTGCCCCGGGAGGTCTCGGTGTCCCCCGTGGTGGTGGCAGTGGGGACAGAGATGGCACCTGGGGACACCCTGGGGACACCACCCCCCGTGTGTGTGGCAGCTGGTGGTGAAGGGGGCGGCAGAAAGTGACAACCGCGTCCAGGAGCCGGGGACACCGATGAAGCTGCGCATCGAGGGCGACCACAAGGCGCACGTGGGGCTGGTGGCCGTGGACAAGGGCGTCTTCGTCATCAGCAAGAGGAACAAGCTCACCCAGACACGGGTGGGTGGCCCTGTCCCCGCTGTCCCCTGCTGGTGGCCGGCACGGCTGTCCCTGCTGTCCCCTGACGGTGACAATCGTGGTCGTCCCCATCCCTGCTGTCCGCTGGTGGTGGCCGTCATGGCTGTCCCCATCACCCCTGGGTGGTGGCCATCAGCAGCTGTCCCTGTCCCCCCTGTCCCTGGGTGGTGGCCATCGTGGTTGTCCCTCTCCCTGCTGTCCCCTGGTGGTGGCTGTCACAGCTGTCCCTGTCCCCGCTGTCCTTGAATGATGGCAGTGAGTGTCGCGGCTGTCCTGCTGTCCCCTGGTGGTGACAATCGTGGTTGTCCCCGTCCCTGCTGTCCGCTGGTGGTGGCCGTCATGACTGTCCCCATCACCCCTGGGTGGTGGCAGTGGCTGTCACACCTGTCCTGCTGTCCCCATCACCCCGGGTGGTGGCAGTGGCTGTCTCAGCTGTCCCCATCACCCCGGGTGGTGGCAGTGGCTGTCACAGCTGTCCCTGTCCCCATCACCCTGGGTGGTGGCAGTGAGTGTCACAGCTGTCCCTGTCCCCACTGTCCCTGGGTGGTGGCAGTGGCTGTCACAGCTGTCCCCATCACCCCTGAGTGGTGGCAGTGGCTGTCACAGCTGTCCCCATCACCCCGGGTGGTGGCAGTGGCTGTCTCAGCTGTCCCTGTCCCCATCATCTCTGGGTGGTGGCAGTGGCTGTCTCAGCTGTCCCTGTCCCCACTGTCCCTGAGTGGTGGCAGTGGCTGTCACAGCTGTCCCTGTCCCCATCACCCTGAGTGGTGGCAGTGGCTGTCTCAGCTGTCCCTGTCCCCACTGTCCCTGAGTGGTGGCAGTGGCCGTCACAGCTGTCCCTGTCCCCATCACCCCCGGGTGGTGGCAGTGGCCATCATGACTGTCCCCATCACCCCTGAATGGTGGCAGTGGCTGTCACAGCTGTCCCCATCACCCCTGAGTGGTGGCAGTGGCTGTCACAGCTGTCCCTGTCCCCATCACCCCGGGTGGTGGCAGTGGCTGTCACAGCTGTCCCTGTCCCCACTGTCCCTGGGTGGTGGCAGTGGCTGTCACAGCTGTCCCCATCACCCCCGGGTGGTGGCAGTGGCTGTCACAGCTGTCCCTGTCCCCATCACCCTGAGTGGTGGCAGTGGCTGTCACAGCTGTCCCCATCACCCCTGAGTGGTGGCAGTGGCCGTCACAGCTGTCCCCTGTGGACGCAGGTTTGGGACACGGTGGAGAAAAGTGACATCGGCTGCACGCCGGGCAGTGGCAGGGACAACATCGGGGTCTTCACGGACGCTGGCCTGAGCCTGGCCACCAACGTCCAGGTGACCACGCCCCAGCGCTCAGGTAGGACCGGGGACAGCCCTGGTGGCACCTCGGGGACATGGGGTGGCACCTCAGGGATGGGGCGGGTGACAGGGGGTGGAGGAGGTGACATCTCAGGGGTGGGGAAGGTGACATTTAGAGATGGGGCAGGTGACATCTCAGGGATGGAGGAGGTGGCACTTCAAGCATGTGGCACCTCAGGGACAGGGGAGGTGGCACCTTGGGGATGGGGAGGTGACACTTCAGGGATGGGGGACGTGACGTTTAAGGGAATGGGGATGGTGACACCTCGGGGGTGGGGAGGTGACACCTCAAGAACAGCGGTGGTGACACCTCAGGGATGTGGCACCTTGGGGACGGGGCAGGTGGCACCTCAGGGATGGGGGAGGTGACATTTAGGGAGATGGTGACACCTCAGGGATGTGACATTTCAGGAGTGGGCCGGGGTGACACATCGGGGACAGGGGAGGTGACACCTCAGGGATGTGACATTTCAGGAGTGGGCCAGGGTGACACATTGGGGACAGGGGAGGTGACAC
Source organism: Sylvia atricapilla (assembly GCF_009819655.1). NCBI lineage: Eukaryota > Metazoa > Chordata > Aves > Passeriformes > Sylviidae > Sylvia > Sylvia atricapilla. The sequence goes on along the minus strand of NW_027077028.1, from coordinate 40,057 downwards.
CTTGGGGATGGAGGAGGTGACATTTAGGGGCATGGTGACACCTCAGGGATGTGACATTTCAGGCGTGGGCCGGGGTGACACTTCAGGGACAGGAGAGGTGACACCTCAGGGATGTGACATTTCAGGCGCGGGCCGGGGTGACACTTCAGGGACAGGAGAGGTGACACCTCAGGGATGGGGCAGATGACACATCGGGGACAGGGAAGGTGACACCTCAGGGATGTGACACCTCAGGCATGGGCCAGGGTGACACTTCAGGGACAGGGGAGGTGACACCTCGGGGATAGGGGAGGTGACATTTAGGGGGATGGTGACACCTCAGGGATGTGACACATCAGGGACAGGGGAGGTGACACCTCGGGGATGGGGCGGTGACCCTGAACTCTGGGATGTGGCACCCAGGACACGGTGGGGTCCTGACTGGTGTCCCCTGTGTCCCCAGAGGTCCTGTGTCCCCAGCCGGCCAAACGCAAGCGCCGCTCGCTGGCACTCGCCGAGTACAAGGGCACCAAGGGTAGGTGGCACCGCGGCGTGTCCCTTGTCCCCAGGGCCACCAGGGTGTCCTGTGCCCCCAGGGTCACCAGCGTGTCCCTTGTCCCCAAAATCACCAGGGTGTCCCTTGTCCCCAAAATCACCGGGTGTCCCTTGTCCCTGTGACTGTCAAGGTGTCCCACATCCCTGAGGGCCACCAGCGTGTCCCATGTCCCATGTCCCAGTCAATACCAGTGTCCCATGTCCCTGAGCACCAGTAGCGTGTCCCATGTCCCTGAGAGCCACCAGCGTGTCCCATGTCCCAGTCAATACCAGTGTCCCATGTCGGTGAGGGCCACCAGTGTGTCCCGTGTCCCTGAGGGCCACCAGCATGTCCCATGACCCCGAGGGCCACCAGTGTCCCGTGTCCCCGAGTGCCCCCAGTGTCCCGTGTCCCCGAGTGCCCCCAGTGTCCCGAGTGCCCCCAGTGTCCCCGAGTGCCCCCAGTGTGTCCCGTGTCCCGTGTCCCCGAGTGCCCCCAGTGTCCCGTGTCCCTGAGTGCCCCGAGTGCCCCCAGTGTCCCCGAGTGTCCCCAGCGTGTCCCCGAGTGCCCCCAGAGTGTCCCCGAGTGTCCCCAGTGTCCCCGAGTGCCCCAGCGTGTCCCGTGTCCCATGTCCCCGAGTGCCCCCAGTGTCCCGTGTCCCATGTCCCCGAGTGCCCCCAGCGTGTCCCTGAGTGCCCCCAGTGTCCCCGAGTGCCCCCAGCGTGTCCCCGAGTGCCCCCAGTGTCCCCGAGTGCCCCCAGTGTCCCCGAGTGCCCCCAGAGTGTCCTGTGTCCAGTGTCCCTGAGTGCCCCCAGTGTCCCCGAGTGCCCCCAGTGTCCCCGAGGGCCCCGGCGTGTCCCACACCCCCGCCGTCCGGCAGTGGCCGAGTACTCGGAGCGGCTGGAGCGGCGGTGCTGCGAGGACGGGATGAAGGAGAACCCGATGGGGCACAGCTGCGAGCGCAGGAGCGGCTACATCCAGGAGGGCGACGCCTGCGTCCGCGCCTTCCTCGACTGCTGCCGCTACATCACGGCCAAGCGCCAGCAGCAGAACCTGTCCCCCAGCATCGGCCTGGCCAGAAGCAAGTGTGGGGACGGGCAGGGGCGGGAGAGGGGCTGGGGACATCGAGGTGACACCGCGGTGACACTGCGGTGACACTGGGGTGACACCGGGGTGGTGCTGGGGTGACACCGGCTGACACTGGGGTGACACCGAGGTGACAGTGGTGGCGCTGGGGTGACACCGGGGTGGCAGTGGTGGTGCTGGGGTGATGCTGGGGTGACACTGGGTAACACTGGGTGACACCGAGGTGACACTGGGGTGGCACCAGGTGACACCAGGGTGACAGTGGCGGTGCTGGGATGACACTGGGTGACACTGGGGTGACACCGGGGTGGCAGTGGTGGCACTGGGGTGACACCGGGTGACACTGGGTGACATGGGTGACACCGGGGTGGCAGTGGTGGCGCCGGGGTGACACCGGGTGACACTGGGGTGACACTGGGGTGACACCGAGGTGACAGTGGTGGCACTGGGGTGACACCGGGGTGACATGGGTGACAGCAGAGTGGCAATGGCGGTGCCAGGGTGACACCGGGGTGACACCGGGGTGACACTGGGTGACACTGGGGTGACACCGGGGTGGCAGTGGTGGTGCTGGGGTGATGCTGGGGTGACACTGGGTAACACTGGGTGACACCGAGGTGACACTGGGGTGGCACCAGGTGACACCAGGGTGACAGTGGCGGTGCTGGGATGACACTGGGTGACACTGGGGTGACACTGGGGTGGCAGTGGTGGCACTGGGGTGACATGGGTGACACTGGGGTGACACCGGGGTGACAGTGGTGGTGCCAGGGTGACACCAGGGTGACACCAGGGTGACACCAGGGTGACACTGGGTGACAGTGGTGGTGCTAGGGTGACATTAGGTGACAGTGGGGGACATGGGTGACACCGGGTGACACTGGGTGACACTGGGGTGACACCGGGGGGGCAGTGGTGGTGCTGGGGTGACACCGGGGTGATTCCGGGGTGACACTAGGTGACATGGTGACATGGGTGACACCGGGGTGACACCGGGGTGACACCGGGGTGACATGGGTGACACCGCGGTGACACTGGGGTGACAGTGGTGGCTCCAGGGGGACACTGGGTGACACTGGGGTAATACCAGGGTGGCAGTGGTGGTGCTGGGGTGATGCTGGGGTGACACTGAGTAACACTGGGTGACACTGGGGTGGCACCATGTGACACCAGCGTGACAGTGGCGGTGCTGGGATGACACTGGGTGACACTGGGGTGACACCGGGGTGGCAGTGGTGGCGCCGGGGTGACACCGGGTGACACTGGGGTGACACTAGGTGACACAGGGTGACATGGGTGACACTGGGGTGACATGGGTGACACCGGGGTGACAGTGGTGGCACCGAGGTGATACCAGGGTGACACTAGGTGACACACGGTGACATGGGTGACACTGAGGTGACACCGAGGTGACACTGGGGTGGCAGTGGTGGCACTGGGGTGATACTGGGGTTGATACCAGGGTGATACCGGGGTGATTCCGGGGTGACACTAGGTGACACGGTGACATGGGTGACACCGGGGTGACACCGGGGTGACACCGGGGTGACACCGAGGTGGCAGTGGTGGCGCCGGGGTGACACCGCGGTGACACTGGGGTGACACTGGGGTGACACCGGGGTGGCAGTGGTGGCGCCGGGGTGACACCAGGGTGACACTGGGGTGACACTGGGGTGACACTGGGGTGACACCGGGGTGGCAGTGGTGGTGCTGGGGTGACACCGGGTGACACTGGGGTGACACTGGGGGTGACACCGGGGTGACACCGGGGTGGCAGTGGTGGTGCTGGGGTGACACCAGAGTGACACTGGGGTGACACTGGGGTGACACCGGGGTGGCAGTGGTGGCGCCGGGGTGACACCGCGGTGACACTGGGGTGACACTGGGGTGACACCGGGGTGGCAGTGGTGGTGCTAGGGTGACATCGGGGTGACACTAGGTGACACGGTGACATGGGTGACACTGGGGTGACACCGGGGTGACACCGGGGTGACACTGGGGTAACACTGGGGTGACATGGGTGACACTGGGGTAACATGGGTGACACCAGGGTGATACTGGGGTGATTCCGGGGTGACACTAGGTGACACGGTGACATGGGTGACACCTAGGTGACACTGGGGTAACACTGGGGTGACGTGGGTGACACTGGAGTAACATGGGTGACAGCGAGGTGACAGTGATGGTGCCGGAGTGATACCAGGGTGACACTGGGGTAACATGGGTGACAGCGGGGTGGCAGTGGCGGCGCCGGGCTGACACTGACAGCGCTGGGGTGACACCGGGGTGACATGGGTGACACCGGGGTGACACCAAGGTGACACCGGAGTAACATGGGTGACATTGGGGTGACATGGGTGACACCGGGGTGACACCGGGGTGACACTGGGGTGGCAGTGGCAGCGCCGGGGTGACACTAGGTGACACAGGATGACATGGGTGACACCGGAGTGACATGGGTGACAGCAGGGTGACACCAGGGTGACACTGGGGTGGCAGTGGCAGCGCCGGGGTGACACTAGGTGACACAGGATGACATGAGTGACACCGGAGTAACATGGGTGACATCGGGGTGACATGGGTGACAGCGGGGTGGCAGTGGTGGCACCAGGGTGACATGGGTGACAGCGGGGTGACACCGGGGTGACACTGGGGTGACAGTGGCAGTGCTGGGGTGACACTAGGTGACACAGGATGACATGGATGACACCGGAGTGACATGGGTGACACTGGAGTGACACTAGGTGACACTGGGGTGACAGTGGCAGTGCCGGGGTGACACTAGGTGACACAGGATGACATGGGTGACACCGGGGTGACATGGGTGACACCGGGGTGACACCGGGGTGACACTGGGGTGGCAGTGGCAGCGCCGGGGTGACACTAGGTGACACAGGATGACATGGGTGACACCGGGGGTGACACTGGGGTGACACTGGGGTGACAGTGGCAGCGCCGGGGTGACACTAGGTGACACAGGATGACATGGGTGACACCGGGGTGACACTGGGGTGACACTGGGGTGACAGTGGCAGCGCCGGGGTGACACTAGGTGACACAGGATGACATGGGTGACACCGGGGTGACATGGGTGACAGCAGGGTGACACTGGGGTGACAGTGGCGGCGCCGGGGTGACATGGGTGACAGCGGGGTGACACTAGGTGACACTGGGGTGGCAGTGGCGGCGCCGGGGTGACACTAGGTGACACAGGATGACATGGGTGACACCGGGGTGACATGGGTGACATCGGGGTGACATGGGTGACACTGGGGTGGCAGTGGCGGCGCTGGGGTGACATGGGTGACAGCGGGGTGACACTAGGTGACACTGGGGTGGCAGTGGCGGCGCCGGGGTGATAGCGGCTCCGCTCAGGGCTGGCAGCCGCGCGTCCCCAATCGCGAGGGCCGATGCCACCACCACCCCCAGGCCAGGAGGACGACGACTTCTTCTTGTCCGACTCCGAGATCATCTCCAGGAGCCTCTTCCCCGAGAGCTGGATGTGGCAGGTGGAGCAGCTGAACGAGCCACCCAACGACCTGGGGTGAGCCTGGGGACCGCGGTGTCACCGCCCTGTCACCTCATGGTCACCCTGTCCACCTTGGACATCTCTGGGGACCCCGGTTTCACCACTCTGTCACCTCATGGCCATGGTCACCCTGTCCACCTCAACCAGGGCAGGCTGGGGTGAGCCTGGGGACCCCAGGCCACCGCCCTGTCACCTCATGGTCACCCTGTCCACCTTGGACATCTCTGGGGACCCCGGGCCACCACCCTGTCACCTCATGGTCACTCTGTCCACCTCGGACATCTCTGGGGACCCCGGGCCACTGCCCTGTCACCTCATGGCCACCCTGTCCCTGTCCACCTCGGACATCTCTGGGGACCCCAGGCCACCGCCCTGTCACCTCATGGTCACCCTGTCCACCTCAGACATCTCTGGGGACCCTGGGCCACCGCCCTGTCACCCCACGGCCGTGCTCACCCTGTCCACCTCAGACATCTCTGGGGACCCCAGGCCACCACCCTGTCACCTCATGGCCATGGCCACCCTGTCCCCATCCACCTCGGACATCTCTGGCCACCCCCAAATCCAGACAAAGGTCACCGCTGACCTCCCGGACCATCCTCAGGACTCCTCGGTCCCCTCAGGGGTCATCCCCAAGCTCCTGGTGCTGCTGGGGGGGTCTCTGTGGGTCTGGGACACCTGTGGGGACCAGGAATGTCCAGCTGTGGGTCTGGGACATCTTTGGGGACCAGGGAGATGTCACTGTGGGTCTGGGACATCTTTGGGGACAGGAATGTCCCGTGGTGACACCTCCTGAGCCTGGCCTGGGGTGGGCCGTGACTCCCTTGGTCACTCCCTGGTCACTCCCTGGTCACTCCTTGGTCACTCCCTGGTCACTCCTCGGTCACTCCCTGGTCACTCCTTGGTCACTCCTTGGTCACTCCCTGGTCACTCCTCGGTCACTCCCTGGTCACTCCTTGGTCACTCCTTGGTCACTCCCTGGTCACTCCTCGGTCACTCCCTGGTCACTCCTTGGTCACTCCCTGGTCACTCCCTGGTCACTCCTTGGTCACTCCTTGGTCACTCCCTGGTCACTCCTCGGTCACTCCCTGGTCACTCCTTGGTCACTCCCTGGTCACTCCCTGGTCACTCCCTGGTCACTCCTGGGTCACTCCCTGGTCACTCCCTGGTCACTCCCTGGTCACTCCTTGGTCACTCTCTGGTCACTCCTCGGTCACTCCCTGGTCACTCCTTGGTCACTCCTTGGTCACTCCCTGGTCACTCCTTGGTCACTCCCTGGTCACTCTTTGGTCACTCCCTGGTCACCCCCTGGTCACTCCCTGGTCACTCTTTGGTCACTCCTTGGTCACTCCCTGGTCACCCCCTGGTCACTCCCTGGTCACTCCTTGGTCACTCCTGGGTCACTCTTGGGTCACTCCCTGGTCACTCCTTGGTCACTCCCTGGTCACTCCCTGGTCACTCCTCGGTCACTCCCTGGTCACTCCTTGGTCACTCCCTGGTCACTCCCTGGTCACTCCTTGGTCACTCCTTGGTCACCCCCTGGTCACTCCCTGGTCACTCCCTGGTCACTCACTGGTCACTCCTTGGTCACTCCCTGGTCACTCCTGTCCCCTCCAGGGTCTCGGCCAAGACGGTGCCCGTGTACCTGAAGGACTCCATCACCACCTGGGAGGTCCTGGCCGTCAGCCTGTCCCCCTCCAAAGGTACGGGCTCACGGGGGTCCTGGGGGGTCCTGGGGTCAGCAGAATGTCCCCAAACCTTCGGGTGGGGGTCCCCAAGACCTGACGGGTCCCCTAAAGCCTGGAGGAGATCGCTGGGATTTGAGGGACCCCCAAAAATCTGAGCGGGAGATGCCCCAAAGCTGGGTGACCATCTTTGGGATTTGAGGGATCTCCTAAAGCTTGGGAGGATTCCTTGGGATTCGGGGGATCTCCTAAAGCTTGGGAGAATTCCTTGGGATTCAGGGGATCTCCTGAAGCTTGGGAGAATTCCATGGGATTCAGGGGATCTCCCGAACTTGGGGGAACTCCGTGGGGTTTGATGGATCCCCTAAACATTTGTAGGGTTTATTGGGATCCAAGGGATCTTGAAGGGATCTTGAGGGATCTCCTAAAGCTTGGGAGAATTCCATGGGATTCGGGGGATCTCCTGAACTCGGGGGAACTCCGTGGGGTTTGACGGATCCCCTAAACCTCTGTGGGGCTTCTTGGGATTCCAAGGATCTTCCAAACCTTGGGAGGACTCCGTGGGTCTTGATGGGTCCCCTGAAGCTTGGGAGGAGTCCGTGGAGCTTGAGGGAATCTCCTAAACGTTGGGATTCGAGGGGTCTCCTAAACCTTGGGAGGACTCTGTGGGTCTTGGTGGATCTCCTAAACCTCCTGAGGCCTCCCTGGACTTCTGGGCACCTCCAAAGTGACCTTGGGGACACTTGAGGCGTCCCCCAGCCCCCCGTCGTGACGTGTCCCCGTGTCCCCAGGGCTGTGCGTGGCCGACCCCTACGAGATCACGGTGAGGAAGGATTTCTTCCTCGACCTGCGGCTGCCCTACTCGGTGGTGAGGAACGAGCAGGTGGAGATCCGCGCCATCCTCTACAACTACTGGCTGCGGGACATCATGGTCAGTCGGGGACGGGCTCCTGGGGACACCGGGACCTCCAAAGGTCCCAGCTGGGGACGGGCTCCTGGGGACACCGTGACCTCCAAAGGTCCCAGCTGGGGACGGGCTGCTGGGGACACCGTGACCTCCAAAGGTCCCAGTCGGGGACGGGTTCTTGGGGACACCGTGACCTCCAAAGGTCCCAGCTGGGGACGGGTTCTTGGGGACACCGGGACCTCCAAAGGTCCCAGCTGGGGACAGGTTCTTGGGACACCGTGACCTCCAAAGGTCTGAACTGGGGACAGGTTCTTGGGGACACCGTGACCTCGCTCCAGGCCCTAGTTGGGGACAGGTTCTTGGGGACACTGTGACCTCCAAAGGTCCCAACTGGGGACAGGTTCTTGGGACACCGTGACTTCCAAAGGTCCCAATTGGGGACGGGTTCTTGGGGACACCGTGACCTCTCTCCGGTTCTTGGGGACACCATGACCTCCAAAGGTCTGAACTGGGGACAGGTTCTTGGGGACACCGTGACCTCGCTCTGACCCTCAGTCAGGGGCAGGTTCTTGGGGACATTGTGACCTCGCTCCAGGCCCAATTGGGGACAGGTTCTTGGGGACACCGTGACCTCCAAAGGTCTGAACTGGGGACAGGTTCTTGGGGACACCATGACCTCGCTCTGACCCCCAGTCAGGGGCAGGTTCTTGGGGACACCGTGACCTCGCTCCAGGCCCAATTGGGGACAGGTTCTTGGGGACACCGTGACCTCCAAAGGTCCCCAATTGGGGACAGGTTCTTGGGGACACCGTGACCTCCAAAGGTCCCCAATTGGGGATGGGCTCCTGGGGACACTGTGACCTCCAAAGGCCCCAGTCAGGGACAGGTTCTTGGGGACACCGTGACCTCGCTCCAGGCCCAATTGGGGACAGGTTCTTGGGGACACCGTGACCTCGCTCTGACCCCCAGTCAGGGGCAGGTTCTTGGGGACACCGTGACCTCCAAAGGTCCCCAATTGGGGAAGGGCTCCTGGGGACACTGTGACCTCCAAAGGCCCCAGTCAGGGACAGGTTCTTGGGGACAGGTTCTTAGGGACACCGTGACCTCGCTCCAGGCCCAATTGGGGACAGGTTCTTGGGGACACCGTGACCTCGCTCTGGTCCCCAGTCAGGGGCAGGTTCTTGGGGACAGGTTCTTGGGGACACCGTGACCTCGCTCTGGTCCCCAGTCAGGGACAGGTTCTTGGGGACACCGTGACCTCGCTCTGGTCCCCAGTCAGGGACAGGTTCTTGGGGACACCGTGACCTCGCTCTGACCCCCAGTCAGGGACAGCTTGTTGGGGACACCGTGACCTCGCTCCGGCCCCCAGGTGTGACCCCGGGGCCCACCTGTCCCCCAGGTGCGGGTGGAGCTGGTGCACAACCCCGACCTGTGCAGCCCGTCCACGGCCAAGAAGCGCTTCCAGCAGCTGCTGCGGATGAAGGCCGAGTCCTCGCGGACCGTGTCCTTCGTCATCGTCCCCCTGAAGCTCGGGCTGCTGGACATCGAGGTCAAGGCCTCCGTCTACAACCAGTACGTGGGCGACGGCGTCAAGAAGAAGCTCCGGGTGGTGGTGAGTGACAGAGAGGGACCTGGTGGCACTGGTGGGCAGCAGGATTGGTGGTGGCACTGATGGACATCAGGGTGGACAGAAAGGGACCTGGTGACATTGATGGACAGCAGAGGGGACAGCAGGCTGGGACCTGGTGGCACTGGTGGGCAGCAGGGTGGGTGGTGACATTGATGGACATCAGGATGGACAGAAAGAGATCTGGTGGCCCTTATGGACATCAGGGTGGGACCTGGTGGCACTGGTGGACATCAGGCTGGGTGGTGAAATTGATGGACATCAGGCTGGGTGGTGGCACTGGTGGGCAGCAGGATGGACAGAAAGGGACCTGGTGACATTGATGGACAGCAGAATGGACAGAGAGGGACCTGGTGGCACTGATGGACATCAGGGTGGACAGAGAGGGACCTGGTGACACTATTGGACATCAGGGTGGGACCTGGTGGCACTGACTGACATCAGGCTGGGTGGTGGCACTGGTGGACAGCAGGGTGGACAGAAGGGGACCTGGTGGCACCGGTGGACAGCAGGGGAGACAGAGAGGCACCTGGTGACATTGATGGACAGCAGAGGGGACAGCAGGCTGGGACCTGGTGGCACTTATGGAGAGCAAGATGAGTGGTGGCACTGGTGGACATCAGGCTGGGTGGTGACATTGATGGACATCAGGATGGACAGAGACGGACTTGGTGGCACTGGTGGACAGCAGAGGGGATGGAGAGGGACCTGGTGACATTGATGGACAGCAGGCTGGGTGGTGGCACTGATGGACATCAGGATGGACAAAAAGGGACCTGGTGACCCTGATGGACAGCAGGATGGGTGGTGACATTGATGGACATCAGGATGGACACTGGCCAGGCAGAAAGGGACCTGGTGGCACTGGTGGACATCAGGGTGGGACCTGGTGGCACTGGTGGACATCAGGCTGGACACTGGCCAGGCAGAAAGGGAGCTGGTGACAGTGATGGACAGGTGAGGATGGCCGAGTGTGGCCTCCTGGCCTTGTCCCAGCGTGTCACTGGGGTGTCACTGGTTTATACTGGGAGGGGTTGTGGTGGGAGGAGCCCAGCCCCAGCCCCACCCTCAGCGGGACTCCGCCCCACAGCCCGAGGGGATGCGGCTGGAGAAGACGGTGAAGATCGTGGAGCTGGACCCGGAGAACAAGGGAGTCAGTGAGTGACATCTGGGGGACAGGAGAGGTCCCAGGGTGGCTTTGGGACATCTCTGGGGACAGGAGAGGTCCCAGGGTGGGTTTGGGACATCTCTGGGGACAGGAGAGGTCTCACTGTGGCTTTGGGACATCTCTGGGGACAGGAGAGGTCCCAGGGTGGGTTTGGGACATCTGGGGACAGGAGAGGTCTCACTGTGGGTTTGAGACATCTTTGGGGACCAGGAATGTCCAACTATGGCTTTGGGACATCTCTGGAGTCAGGAGAGGTCCCAGGGTGGCTTTGGGACATCTTTGGGGTCCAGGAATGTCCAGCTGTGACTTTGGGACATCTCTGGGGACAGGGGAACCCCCACTGTGACTTTGGGACTTTTCTGGGGACCAGGGAGGTCCCAGGGTGGGTTTGGGACATCTGGGGACAAGGGAACTCCCACTGTGGGTGGGTTTGGGACATCTTTGGGGACAGGGGAACTCTCACTGTGGGTTGGGGACATCTTTGGGCACCAGGGAGGTCCCACTGTGGGTTGGGGACATCTCTGGGGACCAAGGAGATACCCCCAAGGTCAGGTTTGGGACAACCTGTAGGACAAGGGACATCCCACCACAGAACTGGGGCACCCCAAGGGTGAAGGGACATCCTGGGGTGGCCCTAGAAGGTCTGGAGGGACAAGGGACACCCCGGTGTGGGTGGGGCTGGGTCACCTCTGGGGGGGACACGGGGAGGACGTGGGGTCACCTGTGTCCACCCCACCGCACAGACGGGGTGCAGGAGGAGCGGGTGAAGGCCGCCGACCTCTCGGACATTGTCCCCGACACCGAGTCCGAGACCAAAGTCAGCATCCAGGGTGAGCAGCGGGAGGGGACACCTGGGGACACCTGGGGACAGCCTGGGTGGGACACCGGGGTGGGACTTCGGAGTGGGACATTCTGGGTGGGACATTGGGGTGGGACATCGGGGTGGGACATTCTGGGTGGGACATCTGTGTGGGACATCCTGGAGGGGACAAATCTGGGTGGGACATCGGGGTGGGACATCGGGGTGGGACATCCTGGATGGGACATTGGGGTGGGACATTGGGGTGGGACATTCTGGGAGGGACATCGGGGTGGGACATCGGGGTGGGACATCTGGGTGGGACATTGGGGTGGGACAACCCAGGTGGGACAACCTGGTTGAGACATCCAGGTGAGACAAGCTGGGTGGGACATCCTGGATGGGACAGCCTGGGTGGGACATCGGGGTGGGACATTGTGGTGGGACATCCTGGGAGGGACATCGGGGTGGGACATCGGGGTGGGACATCGGGGTGGGATATTGGGGTGGGACAACGGGGTGGGACAACCTGGATGAGACATCCAGGTGAGACAAGCTGGGTGGGACATCCTGGATGGGACAGCCTGGGTGGGACATTGGGGTGGGACATTCTGGGTGGGACAACCTGGGTGGGACATCCGGGATGGGCCATTGAGGTGGGACAACCTTGGTGGGACATCCCGGGGTGGGTGACACGTCCCTTTCTGCCCCAGGCAACCCGGTGTCCATCATCGTGGAGAAGTCCATCAACGGGGACAAGCTGAAGCACCTGATCGTGACCCCGTCGGGCTGCGGGGAGCAGAACATGATCGGCCTGACCCCCACGGTCATCGCCGTCCACTACCTGGACAACACCCAGCAGTGGGAGAACTTCGGCATCGACCGCCGCTCCGGGGCCATCGAGATCATCAAGAAAGGTGGGGACGGCCCCAGAAGGTCCCCAAAGTGGTGGGAACGGCCCCAAAAGCGGTGGGAATGGCCCCAAAAGTGGTGATGGCCCCAAAAGGTCCAAAAAGTGGTGGGAACGGCCCCAAAAGTGGTGGAAACATCCCCAGAAGTGGTGGGAACATCCCCAAAAGTCCTGGGAACGTCCCCAAAAGTGGTGGGAACGGCCCCAAAAGTGGTGGGAATGGACCCAAAAGTGGTAACAACCCCCAAAGGAGGAGGAGCGTCCCCAAAAGTGGTGGGAACGTCCTCCAAAGTGGTGGGGATGACCCCAAAAGGAGCAGGAGGCGCTCTTTTTGGAACTGGTGGGAACGGCCCCAGAAATGGTGGGAACGGCCCCAAAAGTGGTGGGATGCACTGGGGTGGTCTCCAGAGCAGGTTGGTGGCCTGAGGGTTCCTCAGCTTGGGTGGGGGCTCTTGTGTTGGCCAATGGTTGGTGGCCTGAGGTCACCCCTGGACGCTCCTTCTGTTGACCAATGGTTGGAAGGTGTTGGTGGCCTGGAGACACCCCTGGACCTTGGGTGTTCCTTGGGTGTTCTTTGGGTGTCCCTTGGGTGTCCCTTGGGTGAAGTTTGGGCGTCCATTGGGTGTCTCCTGGACACCTTTGTGTTGACCAATGGCTGGAGGGCGTTGGTGGCCTGAAGCCACCACTGCCCACTCCATCCATTGACCAATCATTGGAGGACATTGGTGGCCTAAAGCCACCACTGACCACCTCTCACACTGACCAATGGTTGGAGGACACTGGTGGCCTAAAGCCACTACTGACCACCCCTTACACTGACCAATCGTTGGAGGACATTGGTGGCTTTAAGCCATCACTGACCACCCCTTACACTGACCAATGGTTGGAGGACATTGGTGGCCTTAAGCCATCACTGACCACCCCCACACTGACCAATCGTTGGAGGACATTGGTGGCCTTAAACCATCACTGACCACCACTCACACTGACCAATGGTTGGTGGCCTGAAGCCACCACTGACCACCCCTCCCACTGACCAATCGTTGGAGAACATTGGTGGCCTTAAGCCACCACTGACCACCCCTCACACTGACCAATGGTTGGAGGACACTGGTCACCTAAAGCCACCACTGACCACCCCTCACGCTGACCAATGGTTGGAGGACATTGGTGGCTTTAAGCCATCACTGACCACCACTCACACTGACCAATCGTTGGTGGCCTTAAGCCACTACTGACCACCCCTCACGCTGACCAATGATTGGAGGACGCTGGTCACCTAAAGCCACCACTGACCACCCCTCACACTGACCAATCGTTGGTGGCCTTAAGCCACTGCTGACCACCCCTCACACTGACCAGTCATGGGAGGACATTGGTGGCCTTAAGCCACTGCTGACCACCCCTCACGCTGACCAATGGTTGGAGGACATTGGTGGCCTGAAGCCACCACTGACCACCCCTCACACTGACCAATCGTTGGAGGACACTGGTGGCCTTAAGCCATCCATCACTGGCCATCCTTTGCGTTGACCAATGGTTGGAGGACATTGGTGGCCTGAGGCCACTGCTGGCCACTCCTCGCATTGTCCAGTGGTAGGGAGGACATTGGTGACCTGCGGCCACCACTGACCACCTCCCGCTGACCAGCGGCCATCTCCTGGCAGGTTACACCCAGCAGTTGGCCTTCCGCAAGCCCGACAGCTCCTACGCCGCCTTCATCAACCGCCCCTCCAGCACCTGGTGAGGGTCCCACCGCCGCGGCCACCGCCCCGGTGACACCGGGTGACACACGACACTCAGCGGTGCCCGTCCCCAGGTTGACCGCCTACGTGGTCAAGGTGTTCGCCATGGCCAGGAAGCTGACGGACATCGAGCACGGCGAGATCTGCGGGCCCGTCAAGTGGCTCATCCTCAAAAAGCAGAAGCCGGACGGCGTCTTCCAGGAGGACGCGGCCGTCATCCACAAGGAGATGGTGGTAGGAGGGACACCTCGGCACGGTCACTGGTGGTGGACGAAGCTTGGGGGACCTCGGGGGGAGGTTGGGTGAAGGGTGGGAGGTTTGGGGTGAAGGTCAGGTGGACTTTGGGTGTTCCTTGGTGAACTTTGGGTGTTCCTTGGAGTTTCCTTGGGTGAAGGTCAGGTGGACTTTGGGCGTTTCTCGGTGAACTTTGGGCGTTCCTTGGGCCTCCCTTGGGTGTTCCTTGGACTTCTCTGGGGTGAAGGTCTGGTGAACTTTGGGTGTTCCTTGGTGAATTTTGGGTGTTCCTTGGGCCTCCCTTGGGTGTTCCTTGGACTTCTCTGGGGTGAAGGTCAGGTGGACTTCGGGTGTTCCTTGGTGAACTTTGGGTGTTCCTTGGTGAATTTTGGGTGCTCCTTGGGCATTTCCTGGGTGTCCCTCGGGTGAAGGTCAGGTGGACCTCAGGAATCCTTTGAGCGTTCCTTGGCTGAAGTTTGGGTGGGTTTGGGGTGTTCCTTGGACTTCTCTGGGGTGAAGGTCAGGTGAAGGTCAAATGTCCCTTGGATGTCCCTTGGGTGTTCTTTGGGTGTCCCTTGGGTGGTCCTTGTGTGAAGGTCAGGTGAAGGTCAAATGTTCTTTCGATGTTCCTCGGGTGTCCCTTGAGTGTCCCTTGTGTGTCCCTTAGGTGTTCCTTGTGTGAAGGTCAAATATTCCTTGGGTGTCCCTTGGATGTCCCTTGGGTGTCCCTTGGGTGTCCTTTGGGTGACCCTTGAGTGTCCCTTGTGTGAACGTCAGGTGAAGGTCAAATGTCCCTTGAATGTTCTTTGGGTGTCCCTTAGATGTTCTTTGTATGAAGTTCAGGTGAAGGTCAAATGTCCCTTGAGTGTCCCTTAGGTGTTCCTTGGGTGTCCCTTGAGTGTCCCTTGGGTGTCCTTTGGGTGTCCTTTGGGTGTCCCTTGAATGTTCTTTGGGTGTCCCTTAGGTGTTCCTTGTATGAAGGTCAGGTGAAGGTCAAATGCCCCTTAGGTGTCCCTTAGGTGTCCCTTGGGTGGTCCTTGTGTGAAGGTCAGATAAAGGTCAAATGTCCTTTAGATGTTCCTTGAGTGTCCCTTGAGTGTCCCTTGAATGTTCTTTGGGTGTCCCTTAGGTGTTCCTTGTATGAAGGTCAGGTGAAGGTCAAATGCCCCTTGGGTGTCCCTTGGGTGTCCCTTGACTGTCCCCTGGGTGTCACTGGGTGTCCCTGGGTGTCCCTTGGGTGTCCCTTGGGTGTTCTTTGGCTGTCCCTTGGGTGTCCCTTGACTGTCCCCTGGGTGTCACTGGGTGTCCCTGGGTGTCCCTTGGGTGTCCCTTGGGTGTCCCTTGACTGTCCCCTGGGTGTCACTGGGTGTCCCTGGGTGTCCCTTGGGTGTCCCTTGGGTGTTCTTTGGCTGTCCCTTGAGTGTCCCTTGACTGTCCCTTGGGTATCCCTTGGGTGGTCCTTGTGTGAAGGTCAGGTGAAGGTCAAATGTTCTTTTGATATTCCTTGGGTGTCCCTTGACTGTCCCCTGGGTGTCCCTGGGTGTCCCTTGGGTGTCCCTTGGGTGTCCCTGGGTGTCCCTTGACTGTCCCCTGGGTGTCCCTGGGTGTCCCTGGGTGTCCCTGGGTGTCCCTTGGGTGTCCTTTGGGTGTCCCTTGGGTGTCCCTGGGTGTCCCTTGGGTGTCCCTTGGGTGTCCCTGGGTGTCCCTGGGTGTCCTTTGACTGTCCCCTGGGTGTCCCTGGGTGTCCCTTGGGTGTCCCTCAGACCGGTCAAGGACGGACACTTGCTGGGGTGTCCCCGATGACACCTTGGTGGGAAAACCCCGATCCCGACGTTTGCCCCCCGGTTTCTCCCGCAGGGAGGTTACGAGGGCGCCGAGCCCGAGGTGTCCCTCACCGCCTTCGTCCTCATCGCCCTGGAGGAGGCGCGGGACATCTGCAAGGACTACGTCAACGTGAGTGACCGCGGAGGTGGCCCTTGGGTGACCCTCACGGAAGCCACCTGAGATGCCCGAATTTCCCGTCCTTCCTTCTCAGAGCTTGGAGGAGAGCATCAACAAAGCCGCCGGGTTCCTGGCCCGGCGCTACGAGCACCTGGCCCGGCCCTACACGGTGGCCCTGACCTCCTACGCGCTGGCCCTGGCCGGCAAGCTCAACAGCGAGAAGGTCCTCATGAAGAAGTCCAAAGGTGACGCCCTCGAGAGTGGCCTCAAATCCTGGGGTCAGGGAAAGTGGGTCTGGGGTCTTCGTGAGGTTCTCCAAAGGTGACACCTCAACAGGGGTCAAAGTTGGGTGACAGGAGATGGGTTTGGGTTCTCCTGAGGTTCTCCAAAGGTGATGCCTCAACAGAGGTCAAAGGAGGTGGGTTTGGGTCCTCCTGAGGTTCTCCAAAGGTGACGCCTCAAGAGGGGTCAAAGGAGATGGGTTTGGGTCCTCCTGAGGTTCTCCAAAGGTGGAGCCTCAAGAGAGGTCAAAGTTGGGTGAAAGGAGATGGGTTTGGGTTCTCCAGAGCTTCTCCAAAGGTGACACCTCAACAGAGGTCAAAGGAGGTGGGTTTGGGTCTTCATGAGGTTCTCCAAAGGTGGAGCCTCAAGAGGGGTCAAGACTTGGGTCAGAAAAAGTGATTTGGGGTCTTCATGAGGTTTTTCAAAGGTGGAGCCTCAACAGAGGTCAAAGTTGGGTGACAGGAGATGGGTTTGGGTCCTCCTGAGGTTCTCCAGAACTGAATCCTCACCCGGGGTTGGAATTTGGGCTCCTTGGAGATGATTTTGGGTTCTCCACGACTGAATCCTCAACCAGGGGTTGGAATTTGGGCTCAGTGGAGGTGATTTTGGGTTCTCCAGAAGCGTTTTTGAACCCTCCTGAGATGACACCTCACCCAGGGTTGGAATTTGGGCTCCTTGGAGATGATTTTGGGTTCTCCAGGACTGAATCCTCAACCAGGGTTGGAATTTGGGCTCAGTGGAGATGATTTTGGGTTCTCCAGGACTGAATCCTCACCCAGGGTTGGAATTTGGGGTCCTTGGAGATGATTTTGGGTTCTCCAGAAGTGTTTTTGAACCCTCCTGAGACAACGCCTCCCCAGGGGCCGTGACTCGGGGGCAGGGTGAGGTGGCCCTGGGAGGTGGCTGAGGGCTGTCCCCCGATGTCCCCACAGGCGGGGCCAGCTGGGAGGAGCGCAACGCCCACACCTACAACATCGAGGGCACGTCGTACGCGCTGCTGGCGCTGGTGCAGATGAAGAAGTCGGAGCTGGCGGGGCCCGTGGTGCGCTGGCTGGCCCGGCAGAACTACTACGGAGGGGGCTACGGCTCCACCCAGGTGGGACACGGGACACCTCGGGGACACCTTGGGGACACCTCGGGGACACCTCGGGGACATCGTCTTGGGGACACCTCGAGGACATCATCCTGGCTACACCTTGGGGACACCGCAGGGACATCGTCCTGGGGACACCTCGGGGGGCACCTCGGGGACATCGTCCTGGTGGTACCTCGGGGACATCTCAGGGACATCGTCTTGGGGACACCTCAGGGGACTCCTCGGGGACACCTCTGGGGCACCTCAGGGACATCATCCTGGGGACACCTCGGGGACACCTCAGGGGCACCTCAGGGACACCGTCCTGGGGACACCTCGGGGACACCTCGGGGACATCGTCTTGGGGTCACCTCAGGGGACATCGTTCTGGGACATCTCAGGGGACTCCTCGGGGACACCGTCTTGGGGACACCTCAGGGACACTGTCTTGGGGACACCTCTGGGGACACCTCGGGGACATCGTCCTGGGGACACCTCGGGGACACCTCAGGGACACCTCAGGGACACCTCGGGGACATCATCCTGGGGACACTCCAGGGAACACCTCAGGGACATCGTCCTGGGGGCACCTCAGGGGACATCGTCTTGGGGTCACCTCGGGGACACCTCGGGGGCACCTCAGGGACATCGTTCTGGGACATCTCAGGGGACTCCTTGGGAACACCGTCTTGGGGACACCTCGGGGACACTGTCTTGGGGACACCTCTGGGGACACCTCGGGGACATCGTCTTGGGGACACCTCCGGAACACCTTGGGGACACCTCAGGGGACTCCTCGGGGACACCTCTGGGGCACCTCAGGGACATCATCCTGGGGACATCTCAGGAGCACCTCGGGGACACCATCCTGGGGACACCTCGGGGACACCTCAGGGGCAGCTCGGGGACATCGTCCTGGGGACACCTCGGGGACACCTCGGGGACATCATCCTCAGGGACACTTCAGGGAACACCTCGGGGACATCATTCTGGGGACACCTCAGGGACACCACAGGGACATCATCCTGGGGACATCTCAGGGGCACCTCGGGGACACCGTCCTGGGGACACCTCGGGGACACCTCAGGGGCAGCTCGGGGACATCGTCCTGGGGACACCTCGGGGACACCTCGGGGGACACCTCGGGGACATCGTTCTGGGGACACCTTGGGGACATCATCCTGGGGACACCTCGGGGGTGCCTTGGGGTGACGGGGATGGGTGTGGTCACTTTGGGGACGTTTTTGGTGGCTCAAAATGTCACCTTGGGAACTTCTGGGGGTGCTGCAGGTGAGAACGTCACCAGGCTGTGGTGACAACGGTGTCACCTCAGGCCTCCGAGGAGCGCTTGTGAGTTCTCCACCCAGTGTCCCCAAGCTGTGGTGACATCAGTGTCACCTCAGGCCACCCAAGAGACCTTGTGGGTTTGCCACCCCATGTCCCCAAGCCCTGGTGACACTGGTGTCCCCTCAGGCCACCCAGGAGCATTTGTGGCCGCTCCGCCAGTTGTCCCCAAGCCATGGTGACACTGGTGACACAGATGTCCCCTCAGGCCACCATCCTGGTGTTCCAAGCGCTGGCGCAGTACCAGAGCTGTGTCCCCAGGCCATGGTGACACCGGTGTCCCCTCAGGCCACCATCCTGGTGTTCCAAGCACTGGCGCAGTACCAGAGCAGTGTCCCCAGGCCATGGTGACACTGGTGACACCGTTGTCCCCTCAGGCCACCATCCTGGTGTTCCAAGCGCTGGCGCAGTACCAGCTGGAGGCACACACGGTGTCCCCAGGCCATGGTGACACTGGTGACACCGGTGTCCCCTCAGGCCACCATCCTGGTGTTCCAAGCGCTGGCGCAGTACCAGAGCTGTGTCCCCAGGCCATGGTGACACCGGTGTCCCCTCAGGCCACCATCCTGGTGTTCCAAGCGCTGGCGCAGTACCAGCTGGAGGCACACACGGTGTCCCCAGGCCATGGTGACACTGGTGACACCGGTGTCCCCTCAGGCCACCATCCTGGTGTTCCAAGCGCTGGCGCAGTACCAGAGCTGTGTCCCCAGGCCATGGTGACACCGGTGTCCCCTCAGGCCACCATCCTGGTGTTCCAAGCGCTGGCGCAGTACCAGCTGGAGGCACACACACTGTCCCCAGGCCGTGGTGACACTGGTGTCCCCTCAGGCCACCATCCTGGTGTTCCAAGCGCTGGCGCAGTACCAGAGCTGTGTCCCCAGGCCATGGTGACACCGGTGTCCCCTCAGGCCACCATCCTGGTGTTCCAAGCGCTGGCGCAGTACCAGAGCTGTGTCCCCAGGCCATGGTGACACTGGTGACACCGGTGTCCCCTCAGGCCACCATCCTGGTGTTCCAAGCGCTGGCGCAGTACCAGCTGGAGGCACACACGGTGTCCCCAGGCCATGGTGACACCGGTGTCCCCTCAGGCCACCATCCTGGTGTTCCAAGCGCTGGCGCAGTACCAGAGCTGTGTCCCCAGGCCATGGTGACACTGGTGACACCGGTGTCCCCTCAGGCCACCATCCTGGTGTTCCAAGCGCTGGCGCAGTACCAGAGCTGTGTCCCCAGGCCATGGTGACACTGGTGACACCGGTGTCCCCTCAGGCCACCATCCTGGTGTTCCAAGCGCTGGCGCAGTACCAGAGCTGTGTCCCCAGGCCATGGTGACACCGGTGTCCCCTCAGGCCACCATCCTGGTGTTCCAAGCGCTGGCGCAGTACCAGCTGGAGGCACACACGGTGTCCCCAGGCCATGGTGACACTGGTGTCCCCTCAGGCCACCATCCTGGTGTTCCAAGCGCTGGCGCAGTACCAGCTGGAGGCGCAGACGCAGCAGCAGCTGGAGCTGGACGTGTCGGTGCTGCTCCCGCGCCGCGCCAGCCCCGTCAAGTACCGCATCGCCAACAGCAACGCGCTGGTGGCACGCTCCACAGAGGTACGGCCGCGGGCACCTGACACCTGGCACCTGGCACCTGTCCTTGTCACCTATGCTGTCCCTGTCCTTGTCACCTGTCACCTGGCACTGACACCTGGCACTGACACTGTCCTTGTCACCTGTCCCTGCCCTTGGTACCTGCCACCTGGCACCTGGCACCTGGCACTGGCACCTGTCCTTGTCACCTATGCTGTCCCTGTCCTTGCCACTTGGCACCTGTCACTGACACTGTCCTTGTCACCTGTCCCTTTCCCTGCCACCTGCCACCTGCCACCTGGCACTGACACCTGGCACCTGTCCTTGTCACCTATGCTGTCCCTGTCCTTGTCACCTGGCACTGTCACCTTGTCACCTGTCACTGACACTTGGCGCTGACACCTGTCACTAGCAGCTGGCACCTGGCACCTGTCCCTGTCCCTTTCCCTGACACCTGGCACCTGGCACTGACACCTGGCACCTGTCCTTGTCACCTATGCTCTCCCTGTCCTTGTCACCTGTCACCTATCACTGGCACCTGGCACTGACACCTGTCCCTGTCTTTGGCACCTGTCCCCTGTCACTGACACCTGGTGCTGACACCTGGCACCTGGCACTGTCCCTGTCCCTGTCACCTGGCCCTATCCCTGTCCCTGTCACCTGGCCCTATCCCTGGCCCTGACACCTGGGACTGTCCCTGGCACTGTCCTTGTCACCTGGCACCGTCACCTCTGGGTGTCCTCATGTCCATCCTGTCACCATGGCCACCGTTGTCCTTGTCACCTCCATGTCCCCTCCGTGTCCTGTCCCCTTTGTGTCCTGTCATGGCTTGGAATGTCCCAGGCTGGCCTTGTCACCCTGTCACCTTGTCACCTTCCACCTGGCACTGTCACCTCTGGGTGTCCTCGTGGCCCAGGATAATCTTGTCCCATCACCATGGCCACCATTGTCCTTGTCACCTCCATGTCCCCTCCGTGTCCTGTCCCCTCTGTGTCCTCTCATGGAATGTCCCAGGCTGGCCTTGTCCCCTCCCTGGGATGGCCTTGTCACCTCCATGTCCCAGCCCGACCTTGTCCCCTCCGTGTTCTGTCATCTCCATGCCCTGTCACCTCCGTGTCCTGTCACCTCTGTGTCCTCTCAAGGCCTGGAATGTCCCAGCCCAACCTTGTCCCCTCCCTGGGGTGGCCTTGTCACCTCCATGTCCCAGCCTGACCTTGTCCCCTCCCTGTCCTGTCACCTCTGTGTCCTCCCAAGGCCTGGGACACTCCTGTCCCCTCCCTGTCCTCCTGACCTCCGTGTCCCCTCCGTGTCCCCAATGTCCCCGTCCCCTCTATCTCTGCCACGCTGCCACCCCCTCTGTGTCCCTCCTGTCCCTTCTGTGTCCCCTCCATGTCCCCCTGTCCCTCCTGGGGACGTCCCCTGTCCCCTGCCGATGTCCCCAAGGTCCCCGGTGTCCCCTCAGACCAAGTGGAACGAGGACTTCACGGTGAAGGCCGAGGGCGTGGGCAAGGGGACAATGACAGTGGTGACCGTGTACCACGCCAAGGTCCCCGACAAGGAGGACAAATGTGACAACTTCGAGCTGAACGTGACCGTGGAGGAGGTGGACACGGGTGAGTCCCCAACTGTCCCCTCCCTGTCCTCGCCGTGTCACCCCCCAGCCCCTCGCCGTGTCCCCTGTGTGTCCCCCTGTGTCACCTTCGGTGTCCCCTCGCTGTCCCCACCCAGGCAAGGAAGAGGAGGATGTCTTCAGGTCTGTCAAGATCAACATCTGCACCAGGTGGGGACACTGGGGACACTGGGGACACTGGGGACACTGGGGACAGGGATACCAGGGGAAGGATGGGGACACTGGGGACACTGGGGGCAGGGAGGGGATGGTGGGGACAGGGACATTGGGGAAAGGATGGGGACACTGGGGACACTGGGGACACTGGGGACAGGGACACCAGGGAAAGGATGAGGACAGCAGGGACAGGGAAAGGATGTTGGGGACATTGGGGACATCAGGGAGAGGGTGGGGACATTGGGGACAGGGAGAGAATGCACAGGGACGTCAGGGATAGGATGGGGACATTGGGGACAGCAGGGAAACCAAAGGGAGAGAGTGACACTGGGGACAGGGAGGAAAATGGGGACATTGGGGACAGGGACACTGGGGACAGGGACAGCAGGGACAGCAGGGACAGGGTGGGGACACTGAGTACATTGGGGACAGCAGGGACAGGGAGGGGAACAGGAGCGAGGGACATTGGGGACAAGGCTGGGGACACTGGGGACAAAGAGCACTCAGCCCCATCTTGTCCCATGGGGACCTTTGGGCATGGGGACACCGGGGGGGTGGGACACTCTGGGGACACTGCGGGGGTTGGGGACACCCCAGGGTTGGGGACACTGTGGGGGTTGGGGACACCACGAGGGCTGGGGACACCCGGGGGGTTGGGGTCAAGGGGTTGGGGACACCTGGGGGGTTGGGGACATCGCAGGAGTTGGGGACCAGGGGTTGGGGACAAGGGTGGTGGCCTCAGCGCTGTCCCCACAGGTACCTGGGCGAGGTGGACACCACCATGTCCATCCTGGACGTGACCATGCTCACGGGATTCTCGCCGGACGTGCAGGACCTGCGGAGGGTCAGTGTCCCCACGTGTCCCCACGTGTCCCCACGTGTCCTCACGGGCCCGGTGTCACCGTGTCCCCACGTGTCCCCATGAACCCAACGTCACCGTGTCCCCACGTGTCAACACGTGTCCCTACATGTCCTCACGGGCCCCGTGTCACCGTGTCCCCACGTGTCCCCATGAACCCAACGTCACCGTGTCCCCACGTGTCCCCACGTGTCCCTACATGTCCTCACGGGCCCGGTGTCACTGTGTCCCCATGTGTCCCCATGAACCCAATGTCACCGTGTCCCCACGTGTCCCCACGGGCCCGGTGTCACTGTGTCCCCACATGTCCCCATGAACCCAATGTCACCGTGTCCACACGGGCCTGGTGTCACCGTGTCCCCATGGCACAGTGTCTTCATGTCCCCTGTCCCCATATCCCCATGTCACACTGTCCCCATGTCACACTGTCCCCTTGTCCCCATGTCACACTCTCCCCCGTGTCCTCGTGTTCTCATGTCACACTGTCCCATGTCCCCATGTCACACTGTCCCCGTGTCACACTGTCCCCTGTCCCCATGTCGCTGTCCCCATGTCACGCTGTCCCCATGTCCCCATGTCACACTGTCCCCGTGTCACACTGTCTCCATGTCCCCATGTCACACTGTCCCCATGTCACTGTCCCCATGTCACGCTGTCCCCATGTCCCACTGTCCCCATGTCCCCGTGTCCCCGTGTCACGCTGTGCCTGTATCCCCCCATGTCATACTGTCCCTGTATCCCCATGTCACACTGTCCCCATGTCACACTGTCCCCTTGTCCCCATGTCCCCTGTCTCTGTGTCCCTGTGTCCCCATGTCCCCATGTCCCCATGTCCCCATGTCACGCTGTCCCCATGTCCCCGTGTCACACTGTCCCCGTATCCCAATGTCACACTGTCCCCATGTCCCACTGTCCCCATGTCACTGTCCCCATGTCGCTGTCCCCTGTCCCCAGCTGTCCGACGGCGTGGACAGGTACATCTCCAAGTTCGAGCTGGACCAGGACAAGGAGCGGAGCAACGTCGTCATCTACCTGGACAAGGTGGGGACATTGGGGACACTGGGGACACTGGGGACAGTGGGGACAGCGGGGACGTTGGGGACACTGGGGATGTTGGGGTCAGCGGGGACACTGGGGACACCTGGGTGGTATGGGACAGGGACAGGGACAAAATGGGACAGGGGTGGGGACATGATGGGACAGGGGTGGGGACATCACAGGGCCCAAGGTGGGTTTGGGGACATGGGCAGGGACAGGAGGGGACAGGCACGATGCTGAAGGTGGGGACACGGGGGACACTGGGGACAGGAGGGACACAGGGACAGGGACAAGGTGGGACAGTGAGAGGACAGGGATGGGGACAGGGACAGGATGTGACAATGACAAGATGGGACAGGGACAGGACAGGGACAGGACAGGGACACAGCTGGCCTTGGGGACATGGACAAGGACAGGAGGGGACAGGGCTGTGACAGGGACACAGCTGGCCTTGGGGACATGGACAAGGACAGGAGGGGACAGGGCTGTGACAGGGACACAGCTGGCCTTGGGGACATGGACAGGGACAGGGGTGGTGACAGGGACAGAGATGGCTTTGGGTGACGGGTGGGGACAGCACGGGGACATGGCTGGGGACAGGAGCGGGTGGCCTGGGGAGGTGACACACAGCCTGAGTGCCATGTCCGTGTCCCCTGTCCCTGTCCCCCATTTCCCCATCCCTGTCCTTGTCCCTGTCCCCTCTGTCCCTGTCACTGTCCCCATCCCTGTCCCTCTGTCCTTGCTGCTGTCCCTGTCCCCATGTCCCCGTGTCCCTGTCCCCATTGCTGTCCCTGTCCCCGTTGCTATCCCCATGTCCCTGTCCCCGTGTCCCTGTCCCCTGTCCCCGTCCCCATCCTGTCCCCATGTCCCTATCTCCATCCCTGTCCCCATGTCCCCATCCCTGTCCTCGTGTCCCTGTCCCCGTGTCCCTATCCCCATCCCTGTCCCCGTGTCCCTGTCCCCGTGTCGCTGTCCCCTGTCCCTGTCCCCATCCTGTCCCCATGTCCCTATCTCCATCCCTGTCCCCATGTCCCCATCCCTGTCCTCGTGTCCCTGTCCCCATCCCCTGTCCCTATCACTGTGTCCCTGTCCCCATGTCACCATGTCCCTGTCCCCATGTCCCTGTCCCCGTGTCCCTGTCCCCATCCTGTCCCCATGTCCCCATGTCCCTGTCCCTGTCCCCATGTCCCCATGTCCCTGTCCCTGTCCCCATGTCCCTATCCCCGTGTCCCTATCCCCATGTCCCTGTCCCCATGTCCCTGTCCCCGTGTCCCTGTCCCCATCCTGTCCCCCTGTCCCCATGTCCCTGTCCCTGTCCCCATGTCCCTATCCCCGTGTCCCTGTCCCCATATCCCCATGTCCCTGTCCTCGTGTCCCTGTCCCCATGTCCCTGTCCCCGTGTCCCTGTCCCCATCCTGTCCCCCCTGTCCCCATGTCCCTGTCCCCGTGTCCCTGTCCCCGTGTCCCCTGTCCCCTTGTGTCCCCAGGTGTCCCACAAGGCCGAGGAGTGTTTCACCTTCAAGGCTCACCAGCGGTTCCAGGTGGGGCTGATCCAACCCGCGGCCGTCACCATCTACAGCTACTACAAGATCGGTGTGTGCCACCTGTCACCTGTGTCACCTGTGTCACCTGTGTCAGCTGTGTGTTACCTGTGTCACCTGTGTCACCTGTGTCACATGTGTGCCATCTGTCACCTGTGTCACCTGGGTCACCTGTGTCATCTGTGTGTCACCTGGGTCACCTGTGTCACCTGTGTGACATCTGTCACCTGTGTGTCACCTGTGTGTGTCATCTCTGTGCCACCTGTGTCACCTATGTTAGCTGTGTCACCTGTTACCTGTGTTATCTGTTACCTGTCACCTGTGTCAGCTGTGTGTCACCTGTCACCTGTGTGTCACCTGTGTCACACCTGTGTGTCCCCTGTGTGTCACAGCTGTGTGACACCTGTGTGTCATGTGTGTTATCTTCTATCTGTCATCTGTGTGTCATCTGTGTGACAGCTGTGTCACCTGTGTCAGCTGTGTGCCACCTGTGTCACCTCTATGTCACCTGTGTCACACTTGTGTGTCACCTGTGCGTCACCTGTGTCAGCTGTGTGTCACGTGTGTCACTTGTGTCACCTGGGTCACCTGTGTGTCACCTGTGTCAGCTGTGTGTCACCTGTGTCACCTGTGTCAGCTGTGTGTCACCTGTGTGCCACCTGGGTCACACCTGTGTTATCTGTTACCTGTCTCCTGTGTGTCACCTGTCCCCTGTCATGTGTCATCTGTGTCACCTGTGTCACCTGTGTCGCCTATCATCTATCACCTGTGTCACATGTCACCTGAATCATCTGTCCCAGCTGTCCCCTGCTGTCCGAGCTGTCCCCTGATGTCTTCTGTGTCCCCATTGTCCCCTGCCATCCCTCGCCATCCCCTGATGTCCCCGTGTCCCCAGTGTCCTCATTGTCCCCTGTGTCCCCATTGCCCCCTGTGTCCCCATTGTCCTCACTGTCCCCATTGTCCCCATGTCCCCACTGTCCCCGTCATCCCCAGCTGTCCTCTGCTGTCCCCAATGTCCCCGATGTCCCCACTGTCCCCACTGTCCCCAGTGTCCCCAATGTCCCCATTGTCCCCATTGTCCCCATTATCCCCAATGTCCCCAGTGTCCCCAATGTTCCCATGTCCCCGTGTCCCCAATGTCCCCATTGTCCCCACTGTCCCCATGTCCCCAATGTCCCCAATGTCCCCATTGTCCCCTGATGTCCCCATTGTCCCCATGTCCCCATTGTCCCCTGATGTCCCCATTGTCCCCATGTCCCCATTATCCCCAATGTCCCCACTGTCCCCATGTCCCCGTGTCCCCTGCCATCCCCTGATGTCCCCAATGTCCCCATTGTCCCCATGTCCCCGTGTCCCCTGCCATCCCCTGATGTCCCCAATGTCCCCATGTCCCCATGTCCCCGTGTCCCCATGTCCCCGTGTCCCCACAGATGACCGCTGTACCCGGTTCTATCACCCGGACAAGGAGGACGGGAAACTGAGCAAAATCTGCCAGGGGGACGTCTGCCGCTGCGCCGAAGGTGACACGGGGACACGGGGACACGGGGACACACATGGGGACACAGGACACACGGGGACACAGGGACATGGGGACACGCATGGGGACACGCATGGGGACACGGGGACACACACAGGGACACAGGACACACATGGGGACACACATGGGGACACATGGACACACACGGGGACACACGTGGGGACATGGGGACACACCTGGGGACACACCTGGGGACACACACAGGGACACGGGGATACACACGGGACATGGTACACACAGGGACACACATGGGGACACACACAGGGACATGGGGACATGGGACACACATGGGGACACACATGGGGACATGTGGACACACACGGGGACACGCATGGGGACACACACGGGGTCATGGGGACATGGGGACAGGGTGACACACATAAGGACACAGGGACACACACGGGGACATGGGGACACACATGGGGACACACACAGGGACATGGGGACATGGGGTCATAGGGACACACATGGGGACACGAGACACATGTGGGGACACACACGGGGACATGGGGACACGGGGACATGGGGACACAGAGACACACGGGGACACACATGGGGACATGGGGACACGGGACACACACGGGGACACACATGGGGACATGGGGACACACATGGGAACATGGGGTCATGGGGACACACACGGGGACATGAGACACACGTGAGGACACACACGGGGACATGGGGACACACATGAGGTCATGGGGACACGGGATGGGCAGACAGCCCTGGCAGGGTGGGACATGTTATGGCCGTGGTGGGGACATGTCACGGTCATGGTGGGGACATGTGACAGTCATGGTGGGACATCTCGATGTGATGGGGACATGTCATGGCCATAGTGGTGACATCTCACAGTCATGGTGGGGACATGTCACTGGTGAGATGTCACATGTCACCGTGATGAGGACATGTCCTGGCCGTGGAGGGGACATGCCATCGCCATGGTGGGACATGTCACAGCCAGGACAAGTCACAGCCGTGGTGGGACATGTCCCTGACCAACTGTCACCTGTTATGACCATGACGGGGACATGTCCCTGCCATGGTGGGGACACGTCACTGGTGAGATGTCACGTGTCACCGCGATGGGGACATGTCCTGGCCATGGTGGGACACATCATGACCCTGGTGGTGACACGCCATTGATGAGATGTCACGTGACTGTGATGGGGACACGGCCCTGCCACAGCTGACCTTGTCACGGCCGTGTCCCCACGCTGTCCCCGCGCTGTCCCCACGCTGTCCCCGCGCTGTCCCCGCGATGTCCCCGTGTCCCCACAGAGAGCTGTGCCAAGCAGCAGCAGAAGCCCGAGGCCATCACCGTCAAGCAGCGCACCGACCGCGCCTGCGAGCCCGGGGTGGACTACGGTGGGACAGGGGGACATGGGGACATGGGGACATGGGGACATGGGGACAGTGGGGACATGGGGACATGGGGACAGAGGGGACAGTGGGGACCTGGGGACATGGGGACGGTGGAGACAGAGGGGACAATGGGGACAGTGGGGACAGTGGGGACATGGGGACATGGGGACATGGGGACATGGGGACAGTGGGGACAGTGGGGACAGAGGGGACAGTGGGGACAGTGGGGGTGGTGGGGACAGTGGGGACAGCGGGGACATTGGGGACAGAGGGGACGGTGGGGGCGGTGGGGACAGAGGGGACAGTGGGGACAGAGGGGACAGTGGGGACATGGGGACAGTGGGGACAATGGGGACAGTGGGGACATTGGGGACAGTGAGGACAGTGGGGGTGGTGGGGACAGTGGGGACAGAGGGGACAGTGGGGACAGCGGGGACATTGGGGACAGAGGAGACAGTGGGGACACTGGGGACAGTGAGGGCAATGGGGACAATGGGGACAGAGGGGGCATTTGGGACGGTGGGGACGTTGGGGACAGAGGGGACAGTGAGGGCACTGGGGACAATGGGGACAGGGAGGGCATTGGGGACAGTGGGGACAGAGGGGACAATGGGAACTTTGGGGACAGTGGGGACAATGAGGACAAGGGGATATAGGGGACAACAGGGACAACAGGGACAATGGGGCATTGGGGACAATGGGGACATTGGGGACAGTGGGGCCAATGGTGATATTGAGGACACAGGGGACTTTGGGGACAACAAGGACAACAGAGACACTGGGGACATTGAGGGGATTTGGGGACATTTGGGGACATCAACGGGGACATTAACAGGGGGCATTGGGGACACTGGAAACCTTGGGGACAACGGGGACACTGGGGACACGGGGTGACACGGGGTCATGGTGGGTGGGGTTAGGGACACTGGGGACACGGCGGGGACACGGCGGGGGCGGTGACAGCGCTGTCCCCGTGTCCCCCGCAGTGTACAAGGTGACGTTGGTGGCCCACCAGGAGACGCCGTCACACGACAATTACATCATGAACGTCGTGTCCGTCATCAAGATGGGTACGGCCACCTCGGGGGGACAGTGTCACCGTGGGGGGGACAATGTCACCGTGGGGGGGACAATGTCACCTCGGGGGGACAGTGTCACCATGGGGGGGACAATGTCACTGTGGGGGGGACAATGTCACCATGGCGGGGACAAGGTCACCTCGGGGGGACAATGTCACCGTGGGGGGGACAAGGCCACCGTGGGGGGGACAATGTCACCTCGGGGGGACAATGTCACCGTGGGGGGGACAATGTCACCGTGGGGGGGACAAGGCCGCCTCGGGGGGACAGTGTCACCGTGGGGGGGACAATGTCACCGTGGGGGGGACAAGGCCACCTCGGGGGGACAGTGTCACCGTGGGGGGGACAATGTCACCATGGTGGGGACATGGCGACCACAGGATGGACAATGCCACCTTGGGGAGGGACATGGGTCACCCACAGCTGGGGACACTCGGGTGGGTTGGTTGGGGACAGCCGGGTGGGGTCAGTGTCACCTTCTGGGGTCGGTGTCACCCCAGTGCCTTAGTGTCCCCACGGCTGGAGGGACACGGTGCCACCCACAGCTGGTGGCACCAGGGGGGCGGGGCCACCACAGCCACCCTGGGAGGTGGCACAGTGGCATGGTGACAAGGTGGGTGACACGATGACACAATGGATGACACGGTGGTGACACGGTGGTGACATGGTGTCACGGTGGGTGACACGGTGATGTGGGTGACACGGTGACATGATGATGTGGTGACACGTCATGGTGACACAGTGACATGGTGACACAGTGACAAGGTGACACAGTGGGTGACATGGCTACACGGGGATGCAATGACATGTTGTCACAGTGACATGGTGGGTGACACTGTGGGTGACATGGTGGGTGACATGGTGACACAGTGACACAATGACACAGTGACGCAATGACACGGTAACACAGGGGCACGGACTGTGACACGGGGGTGACACGGTGGGTGACACAGTGGGTGACACGGTGGGTGACACGGTGGGTGACATGGTGACACAATGACACATCACGGTGACACACTGGTGACCTGGCGACATGTTGGTGACCCGTTGGTGACCCGGTGACACACTGGTGACACGTTGGTGACATGTTGTTGACACACTGGTGACTCATTGGTGACACGGTGGGTGACACGGTGACCCGTTGGTGACCCGTGGTGACATGTTGGTGACCCATTGGTGACCCGTTGGTGACCCGGTGACACGTTGGTGACCCGTTGGTGACCCGTTGGTGACACACTGGTGACCCGGTGACACATTGGTGACACTGGTGACCCATTGGTGACACGGTGGGTGACACGGTGGGTGACACGTTGGTGACCCAGTGACACACTGGTGACCCGTTGGTGACCCATTGGTGACATGTTGGTGACCCGTTGGTGACCCGGTGACACACTGGTGACCCGTGGTGACCCATTGGTGACCCGTTGGTGACCCGTGGTGACACGTTGGTGACCCGTTGGTGACATGCTGTGACCCGTTGGTGACACGCTGTGACACGTTGTGACACAGGCACGGACGAGGACCCCAAGGGCAGCAACAGGACGTTTGTGAGCCACCGGCAGTGCAGGGACACGCTGCGGCTGAGCAGGGGACACGACTACCTGGTCTGGGGACAGGCCAGCGACCTCTGGGTCACCGGCAGGAGGTGGGGACACCACGGGGGACAGGGGGACAGGGGGGGACACTGGGGACACGGGGGGAGGGGGGACAATGAGGACACCGGGGACACGGGGGGATGGGGGACAATGGGGTCATAGGGGGACGGGGGGGACAGGGGACACTTGGGACACGGGGGGAGGGGGGACAATGGGGACACCGGGGATATGGGGGGATGGGGAGACACCGGGGACATGGGGGGGGACACCGGGGACACTGGGGACATGGGGGGACAGGGGACAATGGGGACATCGGGGACATGGGGACATCAGGGACATGGGGGGACAGGGGGACACCAGAGACATGGGGGGACGCTGGGGTCATGGGAGGGACAGGAGACACTGGGGACATGGAGGGACAGGGGACACCGGGGACACTGGGGACACTGGGGTCATGGAGGGACACTGGGGACACTGGGGACACTGGGGACATGGGGAGACAGGGGGACACCAGGGACATGGGGGGACGCTGGGGTCATGGGGGGGACAGGGGACAATGGGGACACTGGGGACATTTGGGACACTGGGAGCACAGGGGTCACCGGGGACATGGGGGGATGGGGGACAATGGGGTCATAGGGGGACGGGGGGGACAGGGGACACCGGGGTCATGGGTGGGGCATGGGACAATGGGGACACCGCCGGGGGACAGGGAGACACTGGGGACACCGGGGACACTGGGGTCATGGGGGGACAGAGGACACCAGGGACATGGGACAATGGGGACACTGGGGACACCAGGGACACTGGGGACATGGGGGCACAGAGGACAGTGGGGACACCGGGGACACTGGGGACATGGGGGGACAGGGGACACTGGGGACACTGGGGACACTGGGGACATGGGGAGACAGGGGGACACCAGGGACATGGGGGGACGCTGGGGTCATGGGGGGACAGGGGACAATGGGGACACTGGGGACATTTGTGACACTGGGGGCACAGAGGTCACCGGGGACATGAGGGGACAGGGGACACTGGGGACACTGGGGTCATGGGGGGACAGGAGACACTGGGGACACTGGAGACATGGAGGGTCAGGGGACACCGGGGACATGGGGACACTGGAGACATGGGGGGACAGGGGACACCGGGGACATGAGGGGGACTCTGGGGACACGGGCGGACACTGGGGGACATGCGAGGTGACACGGGAGGGACATACAGGGGCACCAGGGACACTGGGGAGAGGCATGGGGAGACATGGGAGGGACACCAGGGACATGGGGGACACCGGGGGGACAGGGGACACCGGGGACACCATCAACATGGGAGGGACTTGAGGGGACACTGGGGGACATGGGAGGGACACCAGGGACACGGGGGGACATGGGAGGGACACGGGGGATGCGGGAGGGACACGGTCCCCATTGTCCTCCATATCTCCATTTGTCCCCATGGCCCCTACTGCCACCATTGTCCCCGCTGTCCCCATGTCCCTGCTGCTGTCCCCAATTAACCCGTGTCCCCATTGTCCCCATGTCCCCATGGCTGTCCCCAGTTAACCCCGTGTCCCCAGTGTCCCCACACCTGTCCACAGGTTCTCGTACCTGCTGGGGAAGGACACCTGGCTGTCCCCATGGCTGTCCCCAGTTAACCCCGTGTCCCCATTGTCCCCATGTCCCCAGGTTCTCGTACCTGCTGGGGAAGGACACCTGGCTGTCCCCGTGTCCCCAGTTAACCCCGTGTCCCCATGTCCCCATGTCCCCAGGTTCTCGTACCTGCTGGGGAAGGACACCTGGCTGTCCCCGTGTCCCCAGTTAACCCCGTAACCCCGTTGTCCCCAGGTTCTCGTACCTGCTGGGGAAGGACACCTGGCTGTCCCCATGTCCCCAGTTAACCCCGTGTCCCCATTGTCCCCATGTCCCCAGGTTCTCGTACCTGCTGGGGAAGGACACCTGGCTGTCCCCGTGTCCCCAGTTAACCCCATTGTCCCCATGTCCCCAGGTTCTCGTACCTGCTGGGGAAGGACACCTGGCTGTCCCCGTGTCCCCAGTTAACCCCGTTGTCCCCGTTGTCCCCATGTCCCCAGGTTCTCGTACCTGCTGGGGAAGGACACCTGGCTGTCCCCGTGTCCCCAGTTAACCCCGTGTCCCCATTGTCCCCGTTGTCCCCAGGTTCTCGTACCTGCTGGGGAAGGACACCTGGCTGTCCCCGTGTCCCCAGTTAACCCCGTGTCCCCATTGTCCCCATTGTCCCCAGGTTCTCGTACCTGCTGGGGAAGGACACCTGGCTGTCCCCGTGTCCCCATGGCTGTCCCCAGTTAACCCCGTTGTCCCCATTGTCCCCAGGTTCTCGTACCTGCTGGGGAAGGACACCTGGCTGTCCCCATGGCTGTCCCCAGTTAACCCCGTGTCCCCATTGTCCCCAGGTTCTCGTACCTGCTGGGGAAGGACACCTGGCTGTCCCCGTGTCCCCATGGCTGTCCCCAGTTAACCCCGTGTCCCCATTGTCCCCAGGTTCTCGTACCTGCTGGGGAAGGACACCTGGCTGTCCCCGTGTCCCCAGTTAACCCCGTTGTCCCCGTTGTCCCCATGTCCCCAGGTTCTCGTACCTG
Source organism: Sylvia atricapilla (assembly GCF_009819655.1). Classification (NCBI taxonomy): domain Eukaryota; kingdom Metazoa; phylum Chordata; class Aves; order Passeriformes; family Sylviidae; genus Sylvia; species Sylvia atricapilla. The sequence continues at coordinate 6,222 of NW_027077028.1, read as the reverse complement.
CTGGGGAAGGACACCTGGCTGGAGCCCTGGCCCTCGGCAGGTGCGTGCCAGGACGCGGCGCTGCAGCAGCGGTGTCAGGACTTCGTCGAGTTCGCCGAGGCCATGACGCTCTTCGGCTGTCCCAGCTGAGCCCCGGGGACACCCGGGTGTCACCGGCCTCCCTCGGGTGTCACCAGCCCCCCCAGGGTGTCACCCGACCCTGGGGTGTCCCCACTCTCCGGTCACCTTTTGTCCCCTCCCTCTGTTTTTGGTTCTTTTTGTTTTGGTTAAAAAAGTGATTCCTGAGCATCGGGCCCGGAGCGTCCTGGGCGGGGGGACAGCACTGGGGACACCACAGGGGACATGGGGACAGCACTGGGGACACCACAGGGGACGTGGGGACAGCACTGGGGACGTGGGGACACCACAGGGGACGTGGGGACACCAGAGGGGACACCAGAGGGGACATGGAGACATGATAATGGACATGGGGACACCACAGGAGACACCACAGGGGACATGGGGACATGATAACGGACATGGAGACACAGAGGGGACATGGGACACTAAAGGGGTCATGGGGACACCAGAGGGGACACCAGAGGGGTCACCACAGGGGACATGGGGACAGCACTGGGGACGTGGGGAAAGCACAGGGGACATGGGGACACCACAGGGGACACCACAGGGGATATGGGGACAGCACTGGGGACGTGGGGACACCACAGGGGACATAGGGACACCAGAGGGGACACCACATGGGGACATGATAAGGGACATGCGACACAATAAGGGTCATGGGGACACCACAGGGGACATGGGGACACCACAGTGGTCACGGGGACATCAACCTCTGCGCCTCAAATTCCACACCCCACACTCTGCCCCCCACATTTCCCACCCCAAATTTCACACCCCAAAATCTGCACCCCGAAGCCCCGAACCCCACATTTCACACTCCAAATCCTCCACCCCACATTTGTCACCCCAAAATCTGCCCCCCACGTTTCACACCCCCAATTCTCCACTCCAAAATCTGCCCCCCAAATCCCACATTTCCCACCCCAAACCCCGCACCCCAAATTCCCGACCCCCCATTTGTCACCCCAAAATCTGAACCCCACATTTCCCACCCCAAACCCCGCACCCCAAAATCTGCACCCTGAAATCCCCAAACCCCACATTTCACACCCCAAATTTCACACCCCAAAATCTGCACCCCAAAATATTCACCCCACATTTCACACCCCACATTTCACCCCCCAAATTTCACACCCCAAAATCTGCACCCCGAACCCCACGTTTCCCACCCCAAATTTGGCCCCCAAAATCTGCACCCCACATTTCCCACCCCAAACCCCGCACCCCAAAATCTGCACCCCAAAATCTGCACCCCGAATCCCACATTTCCCACCTCAAACCCTGAACTCCACATTTCTTAACCCAAATTTTGCACCCCGAAACCCCACATCCCCAAATTCTGCGCCCCAAACTCTGCACCCCACATTCCACACCCCGAATTCTCCACCCCAAAATCTGCCCCCCACATTTCCCACTCCAAACCCCGCACCCCAAAATCTGCCCCCCAAACCCCCGAACCCCAAATTTCCCACCCCAAATTCTCCACTCCAAAATCTGCACCCCGAAACCCCACATTTCACACCCCAAATTTCACACCCTAAAATCTGCACCCCAAAATATTCACCCCACATTTCACACCCCACATTTCACACCCCACATTTCACCCCCCAAAATCTGCACCCCACATTTGTCACCCCAAAGTCTGCCCCCCCAAATTTCCCACCCCAAAGTCTCCACTCCAAAATCTGCCCCCCGAAACCCCCAAACCCCACATTTCCCACCCCAAATTTCACACCCCAAAATCTGCACCCCGAACCCCACGTTTCCCACCCCAAATTTGGCCCCCAAAATCTGCACCCCACATTTCCCATCCCAAACCCCGCACCCCAAAATCTGCACCCCAAAACCCCCAAACCCCACATTTCCCACCTCAAACCCTGAACTCCACATTTCTTAACCCAAATTTTGCACCCCGAAACCCCACATCCCCAAATTCAGCACCCCAAACTCTGAACCCCACATTTTACACCCCAAATTCTCCACCCCAAACTCTGCACCCCACATTTCCCACTCCAAACCCCGCACCCCAAAATCTGCCCCCCAAACCCCCGAACCCCAAATTTCCCACCCCAAATTCTCCACTCCAAAATCTGCACCCCGAAACCCCCAAACCCCACATTTCACACCCCAAATTTCACACCCCAAAATCTGCACCCCAAAATATTCACCCCACATTTCACACCCCAAACCCTGCACCACAAATTTTGCACCCCAAATTCCCCACCGCAAATTTTACACCCCAAAATCTGCACCCCGCATTTCCCATCCCAAACCCCGCACCCCAAATCCCCCACCCCAAAAAATCTGCACCCCAAACCCCGAACCCCACATTTCCCACCCCAAACCCTGCTCCCCAAAATCTGCACCCCGAACCCCCAAACCCCACATTTCACACCGCAAATCATCCACCCCAAATTTGTCACCCCAATCCTGTCCTCGCACCCCAAAATCTGCCCCCCAAACCCCCGAACCCCAAATTTCCCACCCCAAAATCTGCACCCCAAAACCCCCGAACCCCACATTTCCCACCCCAAATTCTCCACTCCAAAATCTGCACCCCGAAACCCCAAACCACACATTTCACCCCCCAAATTTCACACCCCAAAATCTGCACCCCGAACCCCACGTTTCCCACCCCAAATTTGGCCCCCAAAATCTGCACCCCACATTTCCCATCCCAAACCCCGCACCCCAAATTCTGCACCCCAAAACCCCCAAACCCCACATTTCCCACCCCAAATTCCTCCACCCCACATTTGTCACCCCAAAATCTGCACCCCACATTTCCCACCCCAAATTCTCCACTCCAAAATCTGCACCCCGAAACCCCACATTTCACACCCCAAATTTCACACCCCAAAATCTGCACCCCAAAATATTCACCCCACATTTCACACCCCAAATTTCACACCCCAAAATCTGCACCCCACATTTCGCACTTCAAACCCCGCACCCCAAATTCTCCACCCCAAAATCTGCCCCCCAAACCCCACATTTCACCCCCCGAACCCCAAATTCCCCACCCCAAACCCCACATTTGTCACCCCAAATCCCCCACCCCACATTTGTCACCCCAATCCCGTCCCCATTCCCCCCCGCGGGGCCCCGGCGGTTTCCGGAACCTTCCGGAACTTTTTCCGCCCCCACCCCACGGACACCCCGGAAATTTGGGGTGCGGGGATTTGGGGGAAATCTCTGGGATTTTGGGGCACTTCTGGGAGTCTCTGGGGTGAATTTTGGGGGGATTCAGAGAGAAAATTCTCTGTGAAAGTGGAGGAATTGGGGCAAATTCGGGGGATTTGGGGAAAATTTGGGGGATTTGGAGCAAATTTTGGGGGGATCCAGGGCAAGTTTGGGGATTTGGGGAGAAATTTTGGGGATTTTGGGGCCATTCTGGGGCTCAGAGGGAGTATTGGGGTGTCCTGGGGCAAATTTTGGGGAGATTTGGGGCAAATTTGGGGCAATTGGGGCAAATTGGGGGATTCTGGGGCAAATTTTGGGGGATTCTGGGGATCTGGGGAAAATTTGGGGGGAATTTGGGGAAATTTTGGGGGATCTGGGGCAACTTTTGGGGAGATCTGGGCCAAGTTTGGGGGAATTTGGGCAAATTTTGGGAATTTTGGGGGAAATTTGGGTGATTTTGGGGTAAATTTGGGGGTAATCTCTGTCAAATGGGGGAGACTGGGGCAAATTTTGGGGGAATTTGGGGAAAATTTTGGAGAATTTGGGGCAATTCTGGGGCTCGGGGGGAGATTGGGGTGTCCTGGGGCAAATTTTGGGGAGATCTGGGGCAAGTTTGGGGGATTTGGGGCAATTTGGGGCATCTGGGGCAAATTTTGGGGAGATCTTGGCCAAGTTTGGGGGAATTTGGGGATTCGGGGGAAAATTTTGGGGGATTTTGGGGATTTGGGGGAAAATTTTGGGGGATTTTGGGGAAAATTTGGGGGGAATCTGTCAAATGGGGGAGACTGGGGCAACTTTTGGGGCATCTGGGGCAAATTTTGGGGGGATCTGGGACAAATTTGGGGGAATTTGGGCAAATTTGGGGAGAATTTGGGGGAAATTTTGGGGATTTTGGGGGAAATTTTGGGGGATTTTGGGGAAAATTTGGGGGAAATCTCTGTCAAATGGGGGAGACTGGGGCAAATTTTGGAGAATTTGGGACAAATTTTGGAGAATTTGGGGCAATTCTGGGGCTCGGGGGGAGATTGGGGTGTCCTGGGGCAATTTTTGGGGAGATTTGGGGAAAATTTTGGCGTTTCTGGGGCAAATTTTGGGGATCTGGGGCAAATTTTGGGGTCTCTGGTGTAAATTTCAAGGTCCTGGAGCAACTTTGGGGGATTTGGTGCAAATTTGGGGGGTCCTGGGGTTAAATTCGGGGGACTCCAGGGCAAATTTTGGGAGAATTTCAGTAAATTTGGATTTTTCTGGGGTGAATTTTGGGGGAATTTCAGTAAATTTGGATTTTCTGGGGCAAATTTTGGAGGGTTTCAGTAAATTTGGATTTTCTGGGGTGAATTTTGGAGGATTTCAGTAAATTTGGATTTTTTGGGGCAAATTTTGGATGATTTCAGTAAATTTGGATTTATTGGGGTAAATTTGGATTTTTCTGGAGCAAATTTTGGAGAATTTCAGTGAATTTGGATTTTCTGGGGCAAATTTTGGGAGAATTTCAGTAAATTTTGATTTTCTGGGGTAAATTTTGGGGGGATTTCAGTGAATTTGAATTTATTGGGGTAAATTTTGGAGGCTTTCAGTAAATTTGGATTTATTGGGGTAAATTTGGGGAGATTTCAGTAAATTTTGATTTATTTGGGGTAAATTTTGGAGGGTTTCAGTAAATTTGGATTTTCTGGGGTAAATTTTGGGGGGTTTCAGTAAATTTTGATTTATTTGGGTAAATTTTGGAGGATTTCAGTAAATCTGGATTTATTGGGGTAAATTTGGGGGATTTCAGTAAATTTTGATTTATTTGGGTAAATTTTGGAGGATTTCAGTAAATCTGGATTTATTGGGGTAAATTTGGGGGATTTCAGTAAATTTTGATTTATTTGGGTAAATTTGGAGGATTTCAGTAAATCTGGATTTATTGGGGTAAATTTGGGGGGGTTTCAGTAAATTTGGATTTATTGGGGTAAATTTGGGGAGATTTCAGTAAATTTTGATTTATTTGGGGTAAATTTTGGAGGATTTCAGTAAATTTGGGGGGATTTCAATAAATTGGGGGGTTTCAGTAAATTTGGATTTTCTGGGGTAAATTTTGGGGCAATTTCCATAAATTTGGATTTATTGGGGTAAATTTTGGGGGGATTTCAGTAAATTTGGATTTTCTGGGGCGAATTTTGAGGGATTTGGGGCAGTTTTTTGGGGGATTTTCAGGTGAGGACCCCCAGAGGTCCCTCGGTGCCACCCCAGGTTTGTCCCCTCCCTCCTTTTGGGGACAATCCAGGCCTTCAATAATCTATAAATAAATTTATTCGATAATTAATAAATAGTTAATTAAGAGCAATAATTTAGAGAGGAGAGGCCCCGCCCCCCAGGCCGGCTGGGGGTGGGGGAGGGGAGGGGTTGGGGACACCAAAAGTGTCCCCAATGTCCCCAAGGAGGTCCCAGGGGTCCCCGAGCGTCCAGCGCCGGGTCCCCAAATGTCCCCAAATGTCCCCAAATGTCCCCAAACACCAAGTGGGGGGGTCACTGATGTCCCTTGATGTCCCCAAATCTCCTGGGGTGGCGGTCACCGATGTCACTCGATGTCCCCAAATCTCCAACCGTGGGGGTCACCGATGTCACTTGTCCCCAAATCTCTGGGTGTGAGGTCACAGATGTCACTCGATGTCCCCAGGTCTCCAACCACGGATGTCACCAACGTCCCTCAATGTCCCCAAACTTCGGGTTTGGACGTCACCGATGTCCCTTGATGTCCCCAACTTTCCAAGCATGGACATCACTGATGTCCCTCAATGTCCCCAAATCTTCAGGTTTGGACGTCACCGATGTCCCTTGACGTCCCCAAATCTCCAACCACGGACGTCACCGATGTCACCCCGGCGGGTGACAGGCAGGACACCAGGCCGGCCACCCCCTCATCACACGGTTGTCACC